>NC_085136.1:104034919-104317919 GCF_035046485.1 Aedes albopictus
GTTATAATCATTAAATTGTTTAATTACTTAATTTAGTTATATATTTTTGCTTCCAGATTAAATATTTTGGAGCTATGCTTGCAAGTGCAAATGTGTCTGGAACAACTTCTCAGCGGTCGGCAGCGTAATTGTGGCGGTTAATCGTAGTTCCATATGGAAGTGCTCAAGTGCAAGCACATCGTCTAGGAAGTGATCATCATTCCCACGTCTGGGATTCCCGCTGGCCCTGCGCAGTAGCCTGCAGTTCCATGACTCATTTGATGAAGTATCTGTGCCACTTCCAAATTCTTGGAACCTCCAACATGCTGCAGGAGGAGGAAGGTGAGTCGAAAGTGTTCGTTCTGTCGAAGACGATCCGGAGACAAAAGGAAATGTGTAAGCTGTTGGACTCCAACAACATCAGTCATCAACCCTTTGGCCCTGAACCGTCGTCGCAACTAAATCTGCCTGTTGATGATCGGTCCTGGCAGCCCCGCTGAGATGTGCCCGGATGAGAATTTTCCACATCCGCAAGAGTGTTTCGTATTTTATACGAAATGTTTATACATAAACCATTTAAAAATAAACAATTAAATATATTATAAGTATATATATAATAATCGTTTTATTTTATAATCAGTTGTGACTTTAAATTTTAGCCTGAAGTATGGGCAAGAAATCAAAACAAAGCATAGTATATTGTATTAGTTTATTCGTATAACTTTTATAAGGTATGTAATAATCATTATTAGAAAAGGAAGATGAAAGGTATAAGATAAACTTATACTTTTCATAACATTTTTCTAATAGGGTTTATAAACATTTTGAATACTTTTCATTGGGTAAACGAAATGGCAAAAATGTATAACATTTTCTTATACATTTAATAAGGAATTTTTTTTTCGTGTACGTTCAAAACCGTTTGCCAACGAAGCCTATACCGTCAACCCCGTACGAGATCTGGACTGGAGAAAAGCCTGATCTCAGCCACCTCAAGATATTTGGTTCGTGGGCCTACGTATGGATTCCATCGGAGAAGCGTTCAAAGTTTCAAGCGAAATCCAAGAAGATGCTGTTCGTGGGCTACTCTCTCCGACATAAGGCCTACCGTTTCATCGACCCTGAGACGCACAAGCTGACCACGAGTAGAGACTGCCGTTTTTTGACACATCGGGAGGTTCGGGAAACCGAACCTTCGCAGGGAAGTATCGTTTCATATCCATTTTCTGAAATTTCTCCGATGAACCGTGACAAACCTGATGAGATTCCCGATGTTACAGCTGATGACGATGTCCCCATTCCGGTGGATCACACGAGCGATGATGATTGGGACGGTGATGATTGCAGTGAGGACGATTTCCACGGCTTCGAGACAGCCTATGAAGAAGACGACCAGGACGACACCATTCGGTCAGATGATACCGTCATCGAGCAGCATCTGCCCCAGGCTATCGAAGGACAGGATGTGATTAGTGGCACACCTGATGTTCGTCGATCCAACCGTGCGACCAAAGGGATTGCACCACAGAGGTTCATGACTGTCCAGGAGTACTGCGAACCCCGTTCGTTCGAAGAAGCTATGAGGTGTCCTGAGAGGGACTTCTGGAAGCGCGCAATGGAGGAGGAGATTCAGTCCTTGCACGAGAATGCGACTTGGGAAGTTGTTCCCTTGCCCAAGGACCGCAAAACCGTAGGCTGCAAGTGGGTGTACAAAAGGAAGATGGACGGTGATGGCAATGTCATCCAATATAAGGCCAGGCTGGTCGCCCAAGGATTCAGTCAGAGATACGGTACGGACTACGACGAAGTGTTTGCCCCCGTTGCGAAGCAGACGACCGTCCGCACACTGTTATCGATCGCCGCCAGAAGGAAGCTACAAGTGAAGCACGTGGACGTTAAATCGGCATACCTGTACGGAGAGTTGGAAGAAACCATCTATATGAGGCAGCCGACTGGGTTCCAAACCGGTGCCAAGGGCGATGTGTGTCTGCTGCGGAAAAGTTTATATGGACTGAAGCAAGCAGGACGGATATGGAACCGGAAAATTACCGAAGTGCTCCGGAGTTTGGGATACTTACCGTCGGAAGCAGATCCTTGCCTGTTCGTGAAGAAGCAACGTGGTCAATTATCGTTCATACTGTTGTATGTAGACGATATGCTCATTGCTTGCCAGGACGATGGGGAATACAACAGGATTGTGAACACCCTGAAGATGCATTTCAAGCTAACCACATTAGGAGACGTCAACAACTATCTCGGTATCCGGATCGAACGAGGACAGGATGGACATTTTTTGCTGGATCAAAGTGCATACATACGCAAGATAGCTGCAAAATTTGGGCAAGCGGACGCAAGACCATCCCATATCCCAATGGACCCCGGTTATCCGAAATTACAGCAAAAGGAGGAGGAGCCTATGCCACGGAAGGACGATTTCCAAAGCCTAGTCGGTGCTTTGCTGTATGTTGCGGTAAACACCAGGCCCGATATAGCAATCAGCGCGTCTATTCTGGGACGAAAGGTGAGTAATCCTACCCAGGCTGATTGGACGGAGGCCAAACGAACGCTACGGTACTTGAAGTCGACTGCAGATTTGAAGCTGGAACTTGGAGGTCCTGGACAACTGGAAGCACACGTTGACGCCGACTGGGCCGGAGACCATCGAGACCGCAAATCTAACTCGGGATTCATCTTCCACTTAGGAGGACCAATTTCCTGGGCTGCCAGAAAGCAGCAGTGCATATCGTTGTCTTCTACTGAGGCGGAATATGTGGCTTTAACTGAGGCCTGTCAAGAGCTGCTCTGGCTGCAGAAGTTGATGAAGGACGTTGAGGAGAGACCAACTGGACCGATCATCGTCCGGGAAGATAATCAGAGCTGCATAGCGATGCTACGAACCGAAGGAGGAAGCCGAAGGACCAAGCACATCGATACACGGTTTAACTTCATCCGGGATCTCGTGAGTAGGAACGTTATCCATGTCGAATACTGTCCTACAGGATCAATGATCGCCGACGCCCTGACTAAACCTTTGTCGAGGGTGAAACTGGAGTGCTACCGGAAGAAGATGGGACTTCAATCGTTGCAGCTTGAGGAGGAGTGAAGGTGTACAAGCTATATCAAGATTGAAGCCCAAATCAATCACAGCAACCCTGTAGTATAAATAAGTAATAAACGTTAGAAGTAGTTTGACTCTTGAAGAGATCGGTTGTTTCACTGCCCGCTAATAGGTAGGTACACCACGAGTCTGTCCAGGGTTCGTTCAAATATTACGTAACGCAAAAGGGGAGGGAGGGGGTCTCTAGCACTGTGTTACCATAGACTAATTTCGTGTTACGCTTCATACAAAATTTTAAATTTCCCATTTTCATATCCGGGGAAATGTAATTACGTGGCCGAATAAAACACTTCACACCCGGACATTAAGATAATAAAAACATGCACATTTATTTACAGACTATGTATTATGTTTCCAGTTCAAAACCGAATTAGCGACATTTTTTATTTGACTTCCGCTGCTTTTGCCTTGCGTTATACCCCGGACAGACATGTGATACGAGTGTGATACACGTACAACGGTACTCATTGTCAAGAAAATTTTAACAAGACTGACTTGAATGGAGAGAATTATCAGTGTGGCACTCATTTCAAGCGCAAATTTACAATGATTCTTGTATCACATGTGTGTCATAAGTATTAAACACAATGTCGGAAGTGGGGCGCTGTATTGTACACCTGGTGCTCTATACCGCGCCCCACTTCCGACATTGTGTTAAACGCAAGGCTAAAGCAGCGGAAGTCAAAGAAAAAATGTCGCTAATTCGGTTTTGAACTGGAAACATAATACCCTGGGGAAGATTCAAATATTACGTCCATCATTTTTTGGGATTTTTAGAGCCCCCCCTTCCCCCTCTGTCACGCTGTTTTCCTATACCTAATACACGTACTGTCACACTTCACCCACCCCCCTCCCCCAAATGTTGGACGTAATTTTTGAACATTCCCCTGCGTCGCACATAGAGCTTGCTGACGTTTATTCACCTTTCTCTTTCAAGCATGCAGGCGGGATAGGATTTGTTTTCATCGGGAAACCTTTCCTGATGACAACAAATCCTATTCCGCCTACATGTTTGAAAGAGAAAGGTGAATAAACGTCAGCAAGCTCTATGTTTCCATCTCAGTCTCAGGAAACGATTTGAATCATCTGCAAAAAATGGGGTTTAATTGGGTTTTTAAAGTAAGAAAAATTCAATGATTTTCTATTTTTAAACAAAAGAGCACCTTTTTCTGAGCCGCTATGATTTTTTTTTTCAGATTTTTAGAACTTTATTTTGGTATCTAAAATCAATTTCAAATAGATTTTTTGAAATCACTTTTTGACAGCTGGGCAACAGCTTGACAGCTCCACTCAGTACAAAATGCGACGAGGGGTGATTCAACAAATCGCTCCCATACAAATTTCAAATTGATTTTTAATTAGGTTCCCGGGCACCAAAATAGATGAAAATTTGGATTTCGGCTCAGTTTGGCATGCAGATTCAGAATATGGAATTATGCAGACTACATCCCAAATTGGACTATAACCTTTTTTTTTGGTACGCCTAAAAAGTGTGATAAAAGTGCACATTTGCCTCGGATCGTCTCGACGTCTTCGGTGCACTTATTCCTTTATTTACAAGGAATAAGTGCACCGGAGACCTCAACTCGATCCGACGTGACCCTGCGCTGCAATCACACTTTGAAGGTGTGTGCACACTATTGTGTCAGTCCAATTTGGGGTGCAGTCAGCAATATCTCAACACCACTAAAAAGTAGCCAATAAGGCAATCCATGACGACTTTTCGCGATGGGGGTGACAGCCAAAAATGTAAACACAGCGTGAGTACAATTTAACAAAATTTCGTCAAGTGTCGTCAGTGCTTAACAAATTCCTTTGTGTTCAACTGTCACCCCGTTCATCGAATGTCAAAAATACATGATAAACAAAAAATATCAGCTGATCGCATCTGTCTCATGGATAAGGCTATCCATGGCGACTTACCGCAATGGGGGTGACAGCTAAAAGTGTAAACAAGGTGTAAATACAACTTAACAAAGTTTCGTCAAGTGTCGTCGGTGCTTAACAAATTCCTTTGTGTTCAACTGTCACCCCGATCATCGGATGTCAAAAGAACATGGTAAACAAAAGAAATAAGCTGATCGCATCTGTCTCATGAATAGCCTTATTGCCTTATTTTCTATTCCTATAGGATGAAAATCAGGCCGAACATGTCTAAAGGTCCAATCTGCAGAAGAGAGGCTCTCTTTGGTTTCCCTCTCTTTCGTTAATATCTCAGCTGTTTATTTGTATCATGGTTGTCTCCTTGCATTGAACGATGGCCTAAACAATCGTCTTTTGATTTGTACTGCAAAAATAGTTGAAAAGTGTACCATTACATTGCAATAATTGAAAGAGAATGTGAACAAAGAGAGCCTCTCAAATGCAGATAGGACCTATTGAAATGTTTGGCCTGAAATGTAGTTTTCAGGGTATACCCAGAGAAGTTGTTATAGAGATGCGCGAAGACTGAAACCAAAGGTTCCAATTGAACCGTCAAACGCGGTCCCAATCGAGCAAATTCAAGGAAATAGAAAACCATGGGAAACAAAGCGCAACATGAAAGCACATGAAAGTATGTTAGTGCAAAGCATGACGTCAATTATATGCTTGACATCTTATGGGCAGATCAAACTAACACGCACTCTAAAATATAATTTTGTTCACCGCAAAAATTGATTGTTATTGGGCGTGATGTAAATAAACATAACCTAAATCCTCTTCGCGCATCTCTATAACAACTTCTCTGGGTATACCCTGAAAAACTACATTTTTTTATAAGCACCTTGGGAACTGAACTTTTAAACTAAACTTCTTGGCATCACTGGCGGACGTTGTTTTTTTGCTGTTCCTTTTGTTTGCTTTCGTCTCACGTCAAAACAAAACCATCGCATCGCAACGGCAAAATCGTGAAAAAAAGATCGTGATGTGGACAAGTTTTTATAAAACTAATCTATTTTAAAAATTAGCATTGAAAAGGGTGAAATTTTGCTTGCCTTCGTCAAAACTCATCATTAAAAATGTCGTCAGCCACAGTAAGTAACGGAGTAATCTGCGCAGACTATCATTTTAATCGATTTTCCTGCAAACACCAGGTTCCGCTGCTTGACGATACCGTACCCTTCGGCGACGAAGAGGATCTCAATCCCAACGGAACCCCGAAACGGTTAAGGTATGTCCGCTTTCTGTTGTTCTATCCATGAAACGATTCGTACCAATACTGAATCCATCCGATTCCAGCCACCCGTACGTGACTTTTTTCCACGTATTTTTCCGCGGAGCCGCCCTGGCCACGTACCTTTTCTGGACCCTGTTCAACGATTCCTTCATCAAGTGTTTCCTGCTGGTGGTGTTTTGGCTGTCGGCCGACTTCTACCTGGTGAAGAATCTGAGTGGCCGGCTGCTGGTGGGAATGCGCTGGTGGAACTACGTGGACGATGACGGCCGGTCGCACTGGGTGTTCGAATCGAAGAAGGGCGAAGCCGGGTACGAGTCGCGGGTCAATCCGCACGAGGCGCGCATTTTCTGGACCGCGCTGGTGGTGTGTCCCGCCGTGTGGGGACTGTTCTTCGTGGTGGCGCTGTTCGGGTTCAAGTTCAAGTGGATGGTGAGTACCTTTCTGAGGGGGGTGCTGTTTTTTTTTTTCTTCTAAACCATAGGGGGAAAATCTGCTCAACCGACACCCTAACAGGAAGGTTAGGGTAGTGTGGGGCTTAGGCCGTCTTCTACAACAATAGTAAAAGCCAGGACTACTCTCCTCGACCCACTAAAACACATTCCTATGGTCGCCAAACCCTTCGTCGTTCCGGAACCACCAATAAGGCATTGCTTCAGAGAGAGGATAGTGCACATCGCACCCTCAAGGTTAGCTGCGTAGCCTGTAGCAACGAACATTGATGACTCGCAGTTTCCCGAGTGGTCCTCACAACTCCCTTTGTCCTCGGAAGGCGGGCAGGGTCAACCCCGCCCGCGCCCAGCTGCTTGGCAGACATCAAGAACTGATGCCCACGTGCAACCCGATCTGACCTGCCCGTAAGGAAGGGTATCACTACCCTTCAGGCCCTATCAGATGCACCCGAAGGTTGCAGACAGCAGGGTCTCACCTACCCCGACCTTTGGCGGGGACCCCTTTCCAACCGCGGGCTCGGATCCAACCCAGTAAACCGACGCCACGACAGCACCACTACCGGGACTTCCTCTCCGCAGCCACTTAATCGCTGTAAGGGTCGGTTTTGACCGCAGGACACCGGTATGACCTACGCAGCCGACTCCGAACCCCTGGACCACCTCTTGTACTGCATCTGAACTAACCATTCTCCGAGTCCACGCGCCACTTCCTCTGTAGCTCCCAGGTGATAGCCGTTGAAACGACGTTCCAGCCAAACTCATCCCTACATATCCTCTGGACCAAATTGTCCGGAGTTGTGTCCTCCCCGCATGTGGCAAGCATGCGGTCACGCATTGTGCGAAAACGCGGGCACACGAACAAAACGTGTTCCGCCGTTTCCTCTAAACCATTGCACACTGGGCATTCGGGAGAATCCGCATGCCCGAAACGGTGTAGATCAGTGGTGCTCAGGCTGGAGGATACCACGGGCCAAATTTGCAATTCGGGATCGACCTGCGGGCCGCATAAAACATCGATGCACAAAAACAACAAGAAGAACAATTCTAGAGCATATTTATTAAAAATCTGAACTGTTCAGAACGTGTGTAAGGGTCGAACTTTATAATCTATTGCCCTTTGTGGAGTTCAATTTAGATTCTAACTTTGGTTGAGAAAAACGTTTGAGCTTCAAATTGAAATTCAAACAAACAATTTAGAAGTTGCCCCTAGAATTGCCTTAAAGTCACTTCAAGAACTTGTCAAGCAGCTTTTACAAGAATTTCTTTTGAATCGCTCCAAAAAGGTTTGCTGGATTTTCTTCTGAAATTTCTTGTAGAGTTGCTCCAGAAGGTTTTGGAGAAATTTCTGGAAGTTTCTTTTAGTTTTTCTAGAATTCTCTTGGGACACCTCCTAGAACTCCTCTTAGATTTGCCTTTGGAACTACCCTGAAGTTACTTCAGGAATTCCTCATTAATCGTTTCCAAGAATTTCTCCTAGAATAGCTTCCGGATTTTTCCAAAAAAAATTCCAGGAGTTTCTTGAAGATTTTAGTAAATTCTTTCCATAAGCCTCTTCTAAAGTTGATGAAATACTTCATCATTAAATTTCTTCAAAAATTAGATTTTTTTCTTTCTTCAGCATTATCTTCTAAATTTGCTGCATAAGTTTCTTTAAATTTATTGTTCAAATTTTCCTCAGGCGTTCTGGGCATCTTTTGTGTCTTGATGCAGTTGGTCCCGGAATCTTGTTTGTAGTTACTCCTGAAAAATTCTCTTTTTGTTGTTCGAGGAATTTATTCTAAAGTTGCTTAAGAAATTCCTGTTAGAGTGGCACCAGAACATTTTTTAAGAGATGCTCCTATAATTTCCATGCAGTATCGCCACAACTTTCTCATTGAGTTTCTTCAGGTTTATTTTCTCCAGGATGATTTGAGTTTTTCCATATATTTCGCTTAGAGTTGCTTAAAACTTTTCTCCAATAATGTTTCCTGGAGTTTCTCCAAAAATGTATCCAAAAGTTTCTCCAAAAGGGCACAGGAGACGCTTAATAAATCTCGCCTGAGATTTTTTTCTTCAAGGTCGTTCAGGAGTTTCGCTTGGACAATTCAAATTGGATTCGTAAGTTTTGTTTTGAAAAATGTGTGTGTCTTGTAATAGAAATTTAAACAAGCAGTGAAAATTAAGCAATATTGGCATCAAGTTGAGATTTGTTGAGAATTTTGTCAAAAACTTGCTTTGTGCTTTGTGTTTTTATGTTCTTCGGAATGGCGAAATGTGAAATATTTGCTCAGCGCTGCATTGACTGCGCTTAATAACTGCAACTAATTATTAAATGATTCAAGATTCCATTTTTAACAAACTTTCATTTGATTCGTACCACTTATAAATAACTATAAGTTGGCTCCTTGACTTAGCTGAAATGCCGAAATATTTCGGAGTTGCGATTTCGAATCTTACCAGAACGTATTGTTCTTTTTGATTATTTATCATTTAATTTGTGTCTAACACTGTAAAAATTTATCAGCAATTTTTTTTTGTTTGATTACCGTCGTGCGGGGTTACTTTTGAAATGCGGGGCTACTTTGGACACTTTCGAATATGGATTTTTTGAATTCGAAATATGGTTCAAATCTGTTTGATGTCTTTGGGACTATTACGAAGCAATAGTTTTCCCTCCATTTGGTTGAAATTATTTTTCAAACAGACCGTTTATTGCTTGGCAGGACGCGAAAATACATCGAATAAATCAATAAAATATACATAAAGTATCAGAACATTTGGTCTGTAAGCATTGTTTCTACAGTTCATAAATTTCAAAGGGTTGATCAATTCATTCAAAATATATCATCGTAGCATATACAATCGAATATTTTTATAGTTATACATTATAAATGACCATTTCACCCAAATAAAGGATTGATGGTCCTTTTTTTCAGGCTATTTATATAGCAATATTACGCTGCTCATAATACCAAAGGTAGCACGGAACCATCTTCAAACGCATATTTTTGTTGAAATCATGTCTGATATAGTATACTACAGTATTGGTACAAAGTAGTTTTCTAAATAAACCTGGAATTTGAAATGCAATTTTGTTTTAGATAAAAATGTCCAAAGTAGCCCCCATCTGGTTCTATATGAGATGTGTCCGATTGGTGTATGAACAACTTTTTTGTTTATTGATGGATTTAGTTCAAATTTTGCATACATCCTACATACATACTCACAATTATTATGTGTAAAAATTGTGGAAATCCATTCACTACTCTGGGAGTTATAATGTCATAAAGTTGAAAAATCATGAAAAAGTGTAAAAAGAAGCCCCGCACGACGGTATTTCAAATAATCGTACAAAAAATTCGATTCGTCTTAAAGTACTCCGCGGGCCGCATCTTAAGGCTTGGAGGGCCGCATGCGGCCCGCGGGCCGCAGGATGAGCACCACTGGTGTAGATACTGTCGGAAGCAACCATGACCTGTGTCAGGTGGAATGTAACTTCCCCATGGCGCATATTAATCCACCTATCTACTTTCCATGGGGTTTAGAGACTTTCCATGGTGTTCAAACTGGTTTAAGGAGCATGCTGGGAGATTTCAAAGCATTCATTGGTGTCCCAGGGGCGTTTAATGCGATATCAGGGAGTTTCCTGTGCGTTAAGGGAGTTTTCATGGGATTTCAAGGGTGTTCCAGGGAATATATCCTTGATATCACCTGAAACCATTAGAAGCCTTGAAACCCCTCTGAAAACTTGTGAAACCTCCTTGAAACCCCTTTAAATTTTCCCAGAATCCCCTGACATCTCCCCTGCAGTTTGGCTGAGACTCCTTGAAATCGTTCAAACCCCTATGATACATCCCTGAAATCCCCTTAGAAGCCCTAAGGAACTAGGGACCCACCGAGAACCCTTCTGAAACTCACATGAAACTTGAACATGAAAATCTGGTAAATATGTAGTATGGTACTGCGCCACTTGGGCAATGGCTTCTATTTTTAGAGCATTCCGCTATAACTCAGTCAATTTTGAATTAATTGACACAATTTATGGAACGCCGTGAGATAAGTATACTACACGGAAAAAACAGATTACCTAAAAAATACGTTAAAAGAACGCAAAAATAAGTATACCGCTTGAACTTTTTACTCAGCAGTGGGTTGTTTTCTCGCTCTCCCGCTAGCATTGTTGCCAAAAATAAAGCGAGAAGCAGCTACCTAGCCGATAATGTACGTACGAGAAGCCAAATTTGGGTTTTTTGCCGTTTACCCAAAAGTGGGTTTATTTCAACCCACTAGGGTACTACGAAAGTTAACGCTAGGTAGAAAGAACTTTGCGATGGGTTGCAATTTTTTGCCGGCATCAAACGGAAACTCTCCACTCAGAGCTTTAACGCGGTATAGCCGAATTTGGGTTCTCGCACGGAAGAGCCGATATGAGTGAAAAGAACCTATATTTGGGTTGATTTCTGGTTCCGTGTATCTAGGTGGGGCTGGCTTACCGACACTTCCGGTCCGCTTTAGTGCTTTATGCATCATTGTGGCCAGGTGTTGCTCTAGTTTTTCCAACTGTATTGTAAAGCATGAGCGGTGATCCTTGGCATTCTTGTGTGAATTAGGGTAGGTACTCGAAATGTTGATCGATCACCGATTATTGCTGGCAGATGCAGTGGAAAGTTTGTCTTAATACGTATCAATCGTCTCTGACAAACGAGAAAAACTGACCTCACTGATTACCTGTCTCTGAGCCAAATTTGGTATAGAGTCTTCAGTCTCCGATTATTCACTTCATGTTTGATGGAGGCTTTTAATCCAATGGGTTAAATAGCCGCTATCCGAATGAAGAGAGTAATGTTCCGCGTAATATATCACAAATCGAAAGAGGTACGGTACATTACGTGGAGCGGATATACTGAATTGGGTACCAGACCAAGTCCCTGCTGGGTGGCGCTAAATAGGTGAGCCATAGACAATAGAATCGTCAATGTCGTAGGGCATAGTATGTGACTATTGTCGAAACAACACTATTTTTGGTCATTGTCCAACCAAAATCGTAAGCGGTGTCCACTTACACTAAGCGCATAACTATGTTAGGGTCAAGATTAGGATGAAATCATTGGTAAAATATAATAACACTTTTTAGTTTATGTAATTAGTTGAACTAGTGTTAACTTTTTATTGGGACATTTTCTGTAGGTTTATTCTGGATTACAATGCATTAGCTGCCCTTTAACTGAATTATTTTATAACAGTAAACAACATTATTCCTTCTTGATAAAAGATGTATGGACATAGAATTGCCAAACTATACATCTGATCAGATATTTTTCCGGTATCACATTTGGGGTAGAGAGTTAATCACTAACGGATAATAGTTTTTCAATGTCAGACAAACATCACATAAACACAGCTACCAATGTACCAAACCTTCTCTACTGTCTTCTCATTTTGCCGCTTCCTATCCTCAATTGAACTTATCTGACACTAGTTAGGACTGTCTGTGGGAGATCCGGGTTTCTAATTCTGTGTAGGACTTGTTAAAATGGGATGCCTGATATGTACTGCGGACAAATGGGCTGGAAGTACTGAGCAATCACAATTACTGTCGTACTAATCATATTAAATGCATGCTTTTCTACTTACATCCCGAACGTCGCCAACCGGCAAAGAGGACATGACGAAAAAACGCGAGATGGCCCTAACAAAAACTAGAAAGGAGATGAAAATTGTCACCGATGCAACGATATGGAAACAAAATAGATGAGAAATTATCGACCAAATCATAATCTATGAACATATCGCTAATGTTCTTTATCATTCTTCCTTTTTCTCGTTTCAGCAACAAAATCGAAACCTCTCTACTATCTCTTCATTTTCTGCCTCTTCCCATCCTATTCCCACATCTTCCTATATCCTCTACCCCATCTATTTAATGTATCTGACACTTGTTGGGACTGGTAACGCCAGCGCCTGCCTGTGGAAGATCCCGGTGTGCTAATTCGGTGTAGGACATGTTAACGGGGGAGGCTTAGTAGGTCCACATCTGCCTACAAGCAGATGGGCTGACAGTTGTCGGCCTGGGTGTGGACTGAGCAATTACAATTACAAATTACAATTTCTGGTTCCGTGTATCTAGCCGTTTACAAAATTTCAAATCAATTGGTTCAAAATTGCGCGGAATTATAACGGAAAAGTTCCCAAAATAGAAACCACTGTCCAAGGGCTCGGTACCCTAGATAATCTAAAATTTCTTCTAAACCATAGGGGGAAAAATCTGCTCAATAAACACCCCAACAGGAAGGTTAGGGTAGTGTGGGGGTTTAGGCCGTCTTCTACAACAAAAGTAAAAGTCAGGACTACTCTATCCTCGATCCACTAAGACACATTCCTATGGTCGCCAAACCCTTCGTCTCTCCGGAACCACCAAGAAGGCATTGCTGCAGAGAGGGGCTAGTGCACATCGCACCCTCAAGGTTAGCTGCAGCAACGAACATCGATGACTCGCTTTGGAGAGTCCATCACGGTAGCATGCTGGCGCTTAGCCAGTTTCCCGAGTGGTTCTCGCGAAATAACGTTTAAAATTTGTGGATGCGTCGTAACATCCTTTGTGCCATCTTTCCTAGGATTTCGTGACGTATATGCATGTTTGGACGTTCTCTCTCTTCTTGGCGTAACGTCCTCACTGGGACAAAGCCTGCTTCTCAGCTTAGTGTTCTATGAGCACTTCCACAGTTATTAACTGAGAGCTTCCTCTGCCAATGACCATTTTGCATGTGTATATCGTGTGGCAGGCACGAAGATACTCTATGCCCAAGGAAGTCAAAGAAATTTCCTTTACGAAAAGATCCTGGACCGACCGGGAATCGAACCCGTCACCCTCAGCATGGTCATGCTGAATACCCGTGCGTTTACCGCCTCGGCTATATGGGCCTCGGCTATATGTTTGGACGTTATGCCCCGGAAAAATGCGCCATAAAGTCCTGGGATGTTGTGGCCTTGCTCAGTCCACCGCGAGAGAAAAATATTTAATAAATCAGCCATAAACGCGAGTGATTGATAGCAATGTTCTATGACGGTGCTAGGGCGCTAGTGTGAAACGTCCAACACGAAGAAAAACGATGCGCGCGCCTCTGGTTGTGAAGATCATAACTTAGAAGATTTAAAATGTTCGTTAATAACATCACATACAAACAGACGTAACACTCTAATAATTCCCATCGTTCATCGATTTAATGGCCAATTTCAAAATTTGATTTAGAGTAAGTTTAAAGGGCTTTCACGTGAAACTGGAGGAGTTTCAAGGTTTTTTTGTGGTTTCAGGTGATGTCAAGGATATATCCCCTGGAGCACCCTGGAAATCGCATAAAAACTCCCGGAACGCTTAGGAAACTCCCTGACATCGCATGAAACGCCCCATGAACCCCTATAAAGTCCCTGGTACCCTCTGGAACACCACTGAAACAAATTGAAAACCCCTGGAACGCTTCTGAAAGCCCCTAAAACCCATTGGAACACCATGGAACATCTCTGAAACCAATAGAGGTAATAAACTATAGAGGGAGAATGTCGCTGGCGTCGCCGCCGCAACATCTCTTGCTGGCGAAGATAGGGAGGGATATAAGTGTCAACGCGAAAAAAGTATGCAGTTTGACAGATAGATACCCGGGATGTTTGCGAACGAGAACAAAGGGAACAGCAGCGACATTCGTCCTCTATAGTTTATTAACTCTATTCTGAAACCCCATAGAACGACGCTGAAACCTCCTGGAGCACTTCTGGAATACTCCTGAGACCCTTTAAAACTGTTTTTAAAACCCTGGAGCGCTCCTGATTCCCTAAAAACGCTTCTGAAATTTCCTGGGACGTCCCTGAAACTTCATACAACGCTCCTAAAACCCATTGCAGTGGACCTTGTGTTTTTCCGAGACAATCAGCTGCCCTTCTTTAGTCTCTAACTTGAGGCTAAATACGAAAGGGGTTATGAAGATGTTGTTCATTAGTTTAAATTTGCACCTAGGGGAGCTTACGTATTTTTGTCAGTTTTGGGCGATTTCATGAAACCTGTTGAACTCAAAGATGGCAGCTTATTGATTTTGCTTTGGCTGACCAAGCCATGTTGTATTTGAAGTATGTATAACCTAAAGTGTCTCGTCTCGAGTATACCAAAGTGGAGAATCCTTGTCGTTTTGACAGGTCTCCTGATCGATTGGAACTATGGGAATGGCACTAGATCGACTGTTCCAATTTTGACGTTTCTCCTCTTTGTTTTATCCAGGCTCGTTAGTATAACCTAAGCTGCTATCACGGTGTGTTTATAGAGCAACTTTAAAACAAAAAAATAAGTAAGTCTGAAATTTTGCCCAATGATACTTTGGGCCATTCCCTTCAATTTGCTGGGACGGAGGAAAACATCCATCGGGGGGTCTAGAACAAAATTTTTTTTTGAAGGTTTTTCATGCAAAAACTATTAAAAGCGCATATTGTAAATTATTGCATCTACTACAGACAGTCACAACTTTTTATTAAAATTTTCAGGCGTTTCGAAGTTGTATGCATAGATGACTGTGTGAAAATTTCATTGAACTATGTTGAATGGTTTTCAAATAATAGCAAATCTATCAAACGCATTCCAAAATACTAAGCTTAGTAGCAAAAGTCCAACAAAATATCTATATTTTTTATATAATAATGCATGAAAAATATTTAATTCTAAGCACATTGAGTCATTATGATGGCGGTACTGTGAAAACTTGTTTTTCAAATGATGAACATGTACATAGTCAAATACATGAAAGGAGAACACACATACACTGCCATTATGTAGCTTTTTACTAAAGTATTATATATTTATTTCAAGAACGTGGTTTTGCGTATACATGTTGACAAGTACAAGTATGCCTCTATTACGAATCCTATAATAAACACAATTATCATGATTGTTGAGCATGTCGGCCTTCCCTAAAACAAAAATATTAGAATGTTATTTATGAAGCCAAGAAAAGCACTCGAGGATTGGGAAACATCTCTGTTTCGAGTACAGAAATTAAATTATTTTGGAATTAATGTTTACAAGGTCAAAATTGAATAGTATTTCACCTTAGTCAAAGAATAAAAACAAGTTCACTCTGTTAAAGATCTCATAACAACATTGAAGTTGTGGGTATGAGTCTACATTAAACCACTGTCTTGAAGGACACAATAACGAGAACTGAATTCAAAACAGAATTCAGTAGGGCAATATTCGATCAAGGGCAACTCTACGGTACTAAACATAGTTTTCGGATTATTCCACGATATTTGACATAGCTGTTGGACCTAAACTTAAGTTTGTTTTTGAATTTAATAGCAGTATGATGCTTTTTGCTTATGCCACCATTTATTAACAAATAACTGATAATAAGTACTGAAAGAATAGTTGAAAGAACGGAGTAGGGTATCGGGATGCTTCGTTGGCATGGTCCCCTCGTTCGGCCTATCTCAATGTAAACCAAAAACTCAAACAAACACGCATAACTGGATATCGGAAAAGCCATGCGCCAAACAACTGCAACATTTCGTTTCAATTTTAGCACTTTGGAACATTAAAATTGAATGAAAATGTCACTTTGTTTAGCTTTTGAAGACGCCATGATTCTTCGGCTTAGTGGGTAGTCTATACACATGATCATAAATGCCATGATTCTGAAACATTTCGAATTGACTTTTCAATAACTGAACATTTGATGCGACGGTCAAAGACGCTATTTTGAACTTGTGTATTTGTTTTCAACGAATAATAACTATTTAACAAATTGAATGTGGGCCGAATATTGAGGACATTTTTTTCACTATGTACCCAAATCTTGGCCCATCAGTAAAGTGACGTCAAAAACACCGATAAAAAGAAGTCAACAGCATTTCTTGCGTAAGAACCAGAAAGAACAAACAGGAAGAAAGATTTTGTGTGCGGTGACTGTAAAAATATAACACAATAATAGGGTTGCATTGTTTTTGTTAATAAATTAAGAAAGAACTTTAGTTAAAGTGATTTATTTATAGTTTTTTGAAAATTTGGCTCCGAAAATATAATTTAAAAGTAAGATTGGTGAACAAACAGAGATAATTCTTCAGCAGAAATATTGAAAAAATGAGATAATTAGTGGTTCTAGTGCATGGATAGCAATAGGCCAACGTTGTATCCACTAATAGGCCAATTTTTGTACCATAGACCAACGTTGCATACCATCGCATCGAATCTTTTCAACTTAATTAAGTAAAATCTTGAATATTTACGCAAGTTTACTTCCAATTGGTGAAACATGCATTGCCTAGAGTGTGTAATAGGGTCGACATATTATTTCTAGTGCTATTAATTCATGAGTTATGGTCAAAATTGTCAAGGCGGCTTGCAAATTAGGCCAAGGAATGGTACATATACCCTACTTATTGACAATGTTTCTACATTAAGTATGAAATTTAGGCTGTTCAGCATAAAGCCTAGGAAAAACAATTTGATAAAAATGATTTAAATAGTCTTTTCGATTTGCATATGATGTCTCAAAAAATATTTTCTGGAAGAGTGATTGATCATTGTTAGGGCGTCGTTTACTAGTAGAATATTTTCAACGTGAAACTTTATAAACGAAAAAAATAACAAACAGTTCTGGAGCTCGATTTGAATAGGTCGTATGTGCTTTTGTCGATATAAAATTCGATCAGTTTATTTTAGCCATTGTAGCAATTTGGCAGATATTTTGCAAACTTTTAATGATGGAACAGAAAGCCTGTTTTGTGAGGATTCTGCTGTATGTATAAACTTGCTCAATTTCAACGGTTTTCGCTATAATAAGCGAATCCAACTGATCGAATTTTTGATCGACAAAAGCACATACGACCTATTCAAATCGAGCTCCAGAGTTTTTTTTGTTATCTAAATTATTGCGACACGCTCCCCTAAAGCCTTTCGCCTGCAATTTGATACTTAGATAAGACCTTAATCATTTAAAAAAAATGGAGAAAATGAACTTGTATACGGAAAACCACGTTCTTGAAATAAATATATAATACTCTAGTGAAAAGCTACATAATGGCAGTGTGTGTGTTTTACTTCCATGTATTTGACTATGTACATGTTCATCATTTGAAAAACAAGTTTTCACATTACCGCCATCATAAAGACTTAAGGTACTTAGAATTGAATATGTTTCATGTATTATTACATAAAAAAAATAAAGATATTTTGTTGGACTTTTGCTACTAAGCTTAGTATTTTGGAATGCGTTTGATAGATTTGCTATTATTTGAAAACCATTCAACATAGTTCAATGAAATTTTCACACAGTCATCTACGCATACAACTTCTAAACGCCTGAAAATTTTATGGTCCTATCTTCAAAGACAAAAAAAATGTGACTATCTGTAGGAGATGCAATATGCGTTAATAATAGTTTTTGCATGTAAAACCTTCAAAAAAAATTTTTGTTCGAGACCCCCCGATGGATGTTTTCCTCCGACCCAGCAAATTGAAGGGAATGGCCCAAAGTATCATTGGGCAAAATTTCAGACTTACTTATTTTTTTATAATAAAGTTGTTCTACAAAACACACCGTGGCTAGTACACAGGGTCAAATATTTGTCCAAAAAGAAACCAATGCTCAAACATCTTGTTTGACTCGATCGAATTTTCATTAGTGTCAAACTGATGTTGTTTCTTGAGTTCTTTCCTTGTCAAATATTTTACCCTGTGTACTACTGGCCCTACAAACAGCTCCCAACGCGTTGCTTAGGCCTGGACAGAAGGTCAAATATTTGACAAGGAAAGAACTCAAACATTAGTTTGACACTAATAAAAATTCGATCGAGTCAAACAAGATATTTGAGCATTGATTTCTTTTTAAACAAATAGGATATAAGGGAATCCATGAGACAGATGCGATCAGCTCCCACCCCGATCAACCATTTCTTTAAAAATCTTTACATTTCTTTATAACGACCTTTAAAGACGTTCATACCGAAAATCGATAGCGATCGACATCGTTTCATAAAGAAATTTAAATAACAACCAAGTTACCTCGATATCGATTGATAAATATTTTTGACGACACATCGATATTAAAAATAGTGGGTTCTACTTTACCGACCTGTCATAATCAATCAAAAAAACTAAAAAAAAGCCACCTCACCCACCACCCACTCTTCCTGTTCATGTTTATTATGATTTTTTTTGTAATCATTTCCTAAATTGGGAATTGAACTTACATTTATAGGAACTGGGAGATGTTATGTTGATATAGTTACTTACTGAGTCACACGGTATTACAATGATTATGGGTGGCCAAATGCATTCAAATACCCAACAAATTACTAGCCTTTAGCAGTTTCCGAAGCCACAACAGAATTATTAAAAAATGTATCCGGCTTTGACGAACTGAATAAACATCATATTGAGAAACCATAATTAATCAAATAAAACATAATTTATCAAATAAAGTTCGGATCTTTCACAGGGTTCCCGAACGGAGTGAGTTTTGCCGGTGAACGGAAATAATGCAACACGGCGGTGGCTTCCTACTGCCAATAAAATGTCCAGAATACCTACCAATATGTATTTCTGCTGATATTGCTGTCCCGGGGGAGCAATCCGGTGAGCTGTGGCCTAATCCGGACCTAGGAAGCATTTTCCAAGGAATTTTCGTGCTCGGAGAAATCCAAGGAGTAACCGTCTTGATTTATCCTTGGTTTCATTTTATTTTTTTCTAATTCGAGCAAAACCAAAACATTGCTCCTGTCATATGAGATATCAGAACACCTTTACTCAGCTTCACCCAACGATACCGAACAGAACGGTAAAGGAGTGTCGTGACTAATCTTTGTTCTTCGATATCAATATGCAAAGTTACGTTGATATCGGAAATTGAATATGTTCCGATAAATATTCACGAAGAAAACCAAAGTTCAAGCGACAACATGAAATTTAACGAAATTAAGTTACGTTTCGGTAAAGGTTTTTATCTTTTGACCGATAAAGGACATTTTTCAAGTTTCGTTATCGATCGATGAAGTTGTTTGAATATATATAAAGTAATAATCACTAAAGAATAGTCGACGTTATTCTTTATATTTTGGTAAAGAACTTTAACGAAATTTGTGAAATGGTTGACCGGGACCAGCTCTTCTATAAATTTCTCAACTTGGAATTTGAACTCGTGATCTCCCAATCACCCGTCGCATGCCTTACCGATTACGCCATCCTGGAATTGGTAAGATGCTCGCTGAGAGTGAAACATCTTCACTAACTGTGAAAGATCAATATTCAGATTTATGAAAGGTTGTAAATATTTATTTAAAAAAAAGTTGTGAAGATGACTACAATTTTGAAATTGCTATGAAAATTAGCGAATGTTTCGAATATTTCGCATTGGTGTGCAACAAAAATCATTTAATAATGAGGAACGTTCCAGTATACTGCCATGAGTACTGCTCTATTATAATCACTTTGATCTGTTCAAACGAAAAGTGATAATCGAACAAATAAATCATAAATCCGTTTATTCAGCTAACAGTAAGCTGTACTGTTATAACCATTACTGAACGTTCCCACAATAGCTGAAGTATTAAACATCAAAAGCATTTGTTCAACCTATGTGGACCACAATAATCAGCTTTTGGAAACTGTGGAACATAAGCTTTTTAAGCTTCTTCTTCAGCTTATATTACAGCTAGTAAGGGCGAATCGAACAAACAAAAATTGCTGACATTTGTTAAGCTTTTTAAACAAAATTGCTGTTCACATACGTGCCAAATGTTGCATTTTGTCTTATTTACAATGTAAATAGCATCATTTCAGCTTATTATTCAGCATTTGGTTTTGTTCAGCTGCAAATGTTATAAACCAGCAATAGTTCGACATGCATGCTTATTTATGACTTTGAATTGTTCCTTGGGTCACGATTTCAATATGTAGCGACAATGCATATTCGCTCGGTACACTCTAAATTCACGGTAAAACACACTGAAATCGTATTGCCCAACCATGTCTCCGCGAGTCTATGGAATCTATAGTGTCTATAGTTTATACATTTCAAATCTGTTGCTGTTCTGTTGCTCTGAATAAAACTAAAGCTGTTAGGGCAGCATCCATTTATTACGTAACGCTTAAATCGACATTTTTTGACCACCCTCCCCCTCCGTAATGTTTTTTTTTGTATGAAACTCCTAAAATTTTTGTATGGGCCGTGACGCTCGGCCGTACTCCCCCCCCCTTCCCCAACAGCGTTACGTAATTTGTGGACGGCGCCTAGTGCAGGGTGCGGGACATTTGGCATAACGTCACTTGGCATTATGATCAGTAATTTTGCATAATCGAAATGCACCCTTCTTTATTATGCCAAATGTCTTTATGCCACGTATGTGGTAACCCTAATCCTACCTAATGCATCTGACAGGAGCCAACATGTATCGTGTATCCACAATGGAATGCTTCATGGATACACAAATGTTTACATACAAGATGTTGGATTCTTAAAAATGGCGGCCTCGCACCCTGGTACTTTATGCCAAATAACACAGACCCGTTAGTGTACATGGTCAAATAGGGTATGAGATCCATCAGTAATCTCAGCTCCCATATTCATTCTATTCGAAAACAAGCGATTACGGCTCCGATTGATTCCGTTCTTTTCGTTTTCATGCGTGCTCGGCGTGGTCACTTCTAACAAAAAAAAAATACAAAAATAAGAAACAAAACAAACAGCGCTTCAATCCTCTGTTTTCCGTAGGATGAAAATGGGAGCCACATGCTTATTAAGGGAACCAATAAGGCAATCCATGAGACAGATGCGATCAGCTGATTTTATTTGTTTACCATGTATTTTTGACATTCGTTGATCAGGGTGACAGTTGAACACAAAGAAATTTGTTAACCCTTTATAAGGCAGTGGCAACTATATTGCCACCTACTGTTTGTATTTTTTTTCTGTTTTATAACAATTTATTTCGAACTTTATTTTTGGTTTACGCAAAATTGGGATTACTAACAACGCCTGGTATTTTTTTGGTACTAAACAAAGCTTTAACAACAATTTGGGAGCCATTTGTAGTCTCAAAAATGGCTAAATTTGACCACGAGAAGAAAATTAGCTTAAACTTATTGTAAAATTATAGATTTGGTAAATATTTTAAGAAATAATCAAATTGTGGGTTGACATTGTGGTGTCCGAGCACTCTTTTTCGGCTGATCCGCCATCAGCCGATTTTTTTTCCACTGCCTTCACCACAAACCAACACGGACGTCCGTCCGTCACAACAACGTTCACTAAACTGAAGTACATCTAAATTTCCATCCAGCACCAGCACATGATTGACGTTTCTGTTACATCTCGCACGCAAGGTGACAAGTTAGCGTTAGCGTTTCGAGAGCACGTTCACAAGCATTCATTCGTACACGCTAAAATAATGATAATCGCACACGGTATAATAAGACTTTCAAATTGTCCAAACTCTCAAAATATACAACTCATAAGCTGACACCTCTGGCTACTACATCCGCCTTCTTCTCCACTCTTGTCCTGAATAAAAAAATATCCTCATTACATCGTCTGTTTGTCTGTGATCATCATCACATCGTCTGTTTGTTTGTGATCATCACATCGTCTGTTTGTCTGTGATCATCATCACATCGTCTGTTTGTCTGTGATCATCATCACATTGTCTGTTTGTCTGTGATCATCATCACATCATCTGTTTGTCTGTGATCATCATCACATTGTCTGTTTGTCTGTGATCATCATCACATTGTTTGTCTGTGATCATCATCACATCGTCTGTTTGTCTGTGATCTTCATCACATCGTCTGTTTGTCTGTGATCATCATCACATCGTCTGTTTGTCTGTGATCATCATCACATTGTCTGTTTGTCTGTGATTATCGTCATTATCTGTTTGTCTGTGATCATCGTCATCGTCTGTTTGTCTGTGATCATTATCACATCATCTGTGTTTGATCATCATCACATCATCTGTTTGTCTGTGATCATCATCACATTGTCTGTTTGTCTGTGATCACCATCACATCATCTGTTTGTCTGTGATCATCATCACATTGTCTGTTTGTCTGTGATCATCATCACATCATCTGTTTGTCTGTGATCACATTGTCTGTTTGTCTGTGATCATCATCACATTGTTTGTCTGTGATCATCATCACATCGTCTATTTTTCTGTGATCATCATCACATTGTCTGTTTGTCTGTGATCATCATCACATCATCTATTTGTCCATGATCATCGTCATCATCTGTTTGTCTGTGATCGTCATCACGTGATGATTATCACATCGTCTGTTTTTGATCATGATCACATCATCTGTTTGTCTGTGATTATCATCACATTGTCTGTTTGTCTGTGATCATCATCACATTATCTGTTTGTCTGTGATCATCATCTGTTTGTCTGTGATCATCATCACATCGTCTGTTTGTCTGTGATCATCATCACATTGTCTGTTTGTCTGTGATCATCATCACATCGTCTGTTTGTCTGTGATCATCATCACATTGTCTGTTTGTCTGTGATCACCATCACATCATCTGTTTGTCTGTGATCATCATCACATCATCTGTTTGTCTGTGATCATCATCACATCGTCTGTTTGTCTGTGATCATCATCACATCGTCTGTTTGTCTGTGATCATCATCACATCATCTGTTTGTCTGTGATCATCATTACATCATCTGTTTGTCTGTAATCATCATCACATCGTCTGTTTGTCTGTGATCATCATCACATTGTCTGTTTGTCTGTGATCATCATCACATCATCTGTTTGTCTGTGATCATCATTACATCATCTGTTTGTCTGTGATCATCATCACATCGTCTGTTTGTCTGTGATCATCATCACATCATCTGTTTGTCTGTGATCATCATCACATCGTCTGTTTGTCTGTGATCATCATCACATCATTTGTTTGTCTGTGATCATCATCACATCATTTGTTTGTCTGTGATCATCATCACATCATCTGTTTGTCTGTGATCATCATCACATCGTCTGTTTGTCTGTGATCATCATCACATCGTCTGTTTGTCTGTGATCATCATCACATCGTCTGTTTGTCTGTGATCATCATCACATTATCTGTTTGTCTGTGATCATCATCACATCACCTGTTTGTCTGTGATCATCATCACATCATCTGTTTGTCTGTGATCATCATCACATTGTCTGTTTGTCTGTGATCATCATCACATCATCTGTTTGTCTGTGATCATCATCACATTATCTGTTTGTCTGTGATCTTACCTCCCGGTCTACTCCATTGCCGTTTTGGCAGGAAGTCTTACGGGGGAATCTGTTATTCCATGTTCCGGCCTACTCTGCTGCTGTTCAGGCAGGGAGTCTTACCGGGGGATTCGTTTTCAACTTACGGCCTACTCCACTAGTTTTCAGGCAGGGAGTCTTACCGGAGGATCCGTTTTTCACCTTCCGGCCTACTCCACTGCTTTTCAGGCGGGAGTCTTACCGGGGGATCCTTTTTTTTTCTTCCGGCCTACTCTGCTGCTGCTGAGGCAGCGAGTCTTTCCGGGGGATCCTTTTTTTTTTCCTTCCGGCCTACTCTGCTGTTGATCAGGCAGGGAGTCTTACCGGGGGATCCGTTTTTCTCCTTCCGGCCTACTCCACTGCTTTTCAGGCAGGGAGTCTTACCGGAGGATCCGTTTTTCGAAACCAACTTAAATATTCCATTGTTACAGCCTTCCCGTGAGAGCGCAATGTTTCCACACCAGCTGCGCCATTGTGGTGTCCGAGCACTCTTTTTCGGCTGATCCGCCATCAGCCGATTTTTTTTTCCACTGCCTTCACCACAAACCAACACGGACGTCCGTCCGTCACAACAACGTTCACTAAACTGAAGTACATCTAAATTTCCATCCAGCACATGATTGACGTTTCTGTTACATCTCGCACGCAAGGTGACAAGTTAGCGTTAGCGTTTCTAGAGCACGTTCACAAGCATTCATTCGTGCACGCTAAAATAATGATAATCGCACACGGTATAATAAGACTTTCAAATTGTCCAAACTCTCAAAATATACAACTCATAAGCTGACACCTCTGGCTACTACAGACATGAGCTGAACTACAAGTTTATATTATGGGTTATGCCCTAATCCACTCTAAAATCTCTTTTTTGGCTTTTTGTCGAAGTCAAAAGAAGAAAAGTACCCTAAACGGGCAGTGGCAAGAATATTGCCACCAGCGCTGGTGGCCTAAACGGGCAGTGGCAACTATATTGCCACCTCAAAAGCTCGTTTTTGGGGTAAACGGGCAGTGGCAACTATATTGCCACCAGCGTTTTTGGGCTCAACGGGCAGTGTCAACTATATTGCCACCTAAATTTTTGAGAGTTTCTTTCAAACAAACATTGTTTTGTACATGTAATCATGTATATAATCATTTCCATAATAGTATGCGTTGACAACTGTTCTAGTTTTCTCGGCCTTATAAAGGGTTAAGCATTGATAACACTCGACGAAAATCTGGTAAGCGGCACGTACACTGTGTTTACAATTTCAGCTGTCACCCCTACCGCGATATGTCGTCATAGATTGCCTTATAAGGCAATCCATGATGACATATCGCGATGGGGGTGGCAGCTGAAATTGTAAACACAGTGTATGTATAGCTTACCAAATTTTCGTCGACCGAGCGTCACGGCCCATACAAAAATTTTAGGAGTTTCATACAAAAAAAAAACATTACGGAGGGGGAGGGTGGTCAAAAAATGTCGATTTAAGCGTTACGTAATAAATGGATGCTGCCCTAACAGCTTTAGTTTTATTCAGAGCAACAGAACAGCAACAGATTTGAAATGTATAAACTATAGACACTATAGATTCCATAGACTCGCGGAGACATGGTTGGGCAATACGATTTCAGTGTGTTTTACCGTGAATTTAGAGTGTACCGAGCGAATATGCATTGTCGCTACATATTGAAATCGTGACCCAAGGAACAATTCAAAGTCATAAATAAGCATGCATGTCGAACTATTGCTGGTTTATAACATTTGCAGCTGAACAAAACCAAATGCTGAATAATAAGCTGAAATGATGCTATTTACATTGTAAATAAGACAAAATGCAACATTTGGCACGTATGTGAACAGCAATTTTGTTTAAAAAGCTTAACAAATGTCAGCAATTTTTGTTTGTTCGATTCGCCCTTACTAGCTGTAATATAAGCTGAAGAAGAAGCTTAAAAAGCTTATGTTCCACAGTTTCCAAAAGCTGATTATTGTGGTCTACATAGGTTGAACAAATGCTTTTGATGTTTAATACTTCAGCTATTGTGGGAACGTTCAGTAATGGTTATAACAGTACAGCCACAGACAAACAGACGTTACACCTTGAACGATTTTCATGGAAATCCATCGCCCAGTTCACACTACCATCACCTGGTGGAAAAGTTGCACGAATCACTGTGTTGTGCAATATCGTCAACAGAAGGCGCTAGTGTGAAACGTCAAACGCATAGAAAAACGATA
Source organism: Aedes albopictus (assembly GCF_035046485.1). Classification (NCBI taxonomy): domain Eukaryota; kingdom Metazoa; phylum Arthropoda; class Insecta; order Diptera; family Culicidae; genus Aedes; species Aedes albopictus. The sequence goes on from NC_085136.1 coordinate 104,061,116, forward strand.
CGCGCGCCTCTGGTTGTGAAAGCCACAACTATGAAAATGTAAAATGATCGTTAAAAGTGTGGTCGATGGAAATTTCGCAAGTGTTACGTCTGTTTGTCTGTGGTACAGCTTACTGTTAGCTGAATAAACGGATTTATGATTTATTTGTTCGATTATCACTTTTCGTTTGAACAGATCAAAGTGATTATAATAGAGCAGTACTCATGGCAGTATACTGGAACGTTCCTCATTATTAAATGATTTTTGTTGCACACCAATGCGAAATATTCGAAACATTCGCTAATTTTCATAGCAATTTCAAAATTGTAGTCATCTTCACAACTTTTTTTAAATAAATATTTACAACCTTTCATAAATCTGGATATTGATCTTTCACAGTTAGTGAAGATGTTTCACTCTCAGCGAGCATCTTACCAATTCCAGGATGGCGTAATCCAGTGCTTCCCAAACTGTGCGCCGCGGCGCCCTGATGCGCCGTGAACATTTTCAGGTGCGCCGCAGGCTTTTGAGCCAAAACAAAAAGAACAAACTTTTACTGTTCAAAACACGAAACATCTTTTATCCTATTTTTGTTATGTAATAATTGTCACCTGACACTCATGCCTTTTTATGAAGACTTCTAAAAATATCACTCAAAGGGGCTTTTCCTCGGTCAAAATTTGTTATAAAAATTATTTCAAAATCTAGGGATATTTCACGAATGTAATTTCTGATATCCTCATGAAACTTCGACATTTTTATCAAATTTTTATATTTCAGAGGTTCTGCATATTTTCGTCTAGATTCTGGTTTTTTTTTGGTCTTTTGATGATTTGATGATAGCTTAGTTTTTGATCAAGGGGAGGCTGAGGTCCAGCTTGCAATACAAAGTAAATATTTCAAGGACCTTTTTGAACCATTGCTTCAATCTCCCCGTCATCACGCTGTCACAAACGCTTCGTGATACATTTTTACTTACATCACTATCGTAAAACAATTGTGCGAAAAATTGTATGTCAATTTCGTGCTTGATTCTGGAAACCCCTTTTTTGAATTTCTTCCTTCTTGCACGAAAACCGAGAAATAACCTATCACCAGTGACAGTGACAACAAATTCGATAAAATCAATATTTATATTTTTTTACAAATTTGGCAAACTTTTTTATTTAAGAAATTTGGAAGTTTTGTAATTGTCCATAAATTTATTTATTTTTGAAGTTCTGTGAATCTTCAAGCATTTTTTCTTTCAATAATAAAATGCATTTTAAGAACCCAAAACCTAAGGGTAGACTTGCGGAGTTTTTGGACAGACGAAGATAAGCAAAAAAGTTCGACAACTCTGGAAATTTCGGTGTTGTTTTGATGCAGATATTTCATTACATAGAAGAATTATAGCTGGTATTTGATCAAACAACGTACTTGATTTGATATCCCACATACTTGCATTGAAAAACGCATGCAGACCGGACGACTTACGCCGTCCAAGTGTTTTAAAATCGAGGTCAAAATGATGCAAGATCTTTGAAAAAAGTTGTTGGTGCGCCGCGAATTTTTTGAAAATTTCAAAAGGCGCCGCGGTATCAAAAAGTTTGGGAACCTCTGGCGTAATCGGTAAGGCATGCGACGGGTGATTGGGAGATCACGAGTTCAAATTCCAAGTTGAGAAATTTATAGAAGAGCTGGTGTGTTATAAATGCGTTTAGATGCGATATGCGATAAATAAACATGATTGGACTATAATGGATTACTGCACGAATATATACTGGCCTGCTTACCCTCACACGAAATTTGACGTTTGAGCGGTGTCGGCAGAGAGAGTAAGCAGGCCAGCATAAATTCGTGCAGTGGACCATTGTGCACCTCGCACTTCAACTTGTTTTTGTTTTCGCAGCAGGTTATTATAGCTGTCAGTGAAGAAAATTGTCAGACAAAAGAGGCACAAAACAAGCAACAAAGAAGACGCGGCGATTACTCTTTATCCCAACTGGTAACAGATAATGACATGATCTCGAAAATTTTTGTTGCAGACAAAACGGAGCCTTTATTTGTTGCGTACTTTTCAACTTGTGAATAATCAATTATTACCAAACCAAAATCGAAACTTTTTGATGATACAGCAGCGTTGCAGTGTTTACTGATTCGAAGTTACCGCTCGAAAATCACAATGCAAGCCTTAAAAATCTCTAAACTCGTGGTGCACGATCTTTGTCCTATTCTGTTCAAGTTGGGACAAACGTATGTCGCATTGGGTAGAATGTCGCAACAAATTCAGGTTGCGATATTGTCGTTATTGTTGCGCGATGGTTGAATTTTGATTCACTGAGCTGAATACAAGTTTAAGATGAGGCTGATATAACACAGATAACTTCATAGTAGGAAGTTCCTACTGTAAAGCCTGTATCGCGCTTGCAGAAAAGATTGCTGAATAACTTCTCCACTTTTGTTTGAACAACGCCTGGTTACAAGCTGTGATGAAATAATAGGGGTACTCACTAAACAGATTCAATTGCTGCGTAAGCCATGATTTTCTGCTTATTTGAAATGTTTCATGATTTTGCGAATGAAATCATCAAAGATTGCCTTGGTGATCGCGACGTTTAATCAGTTTACGCTGTTTAGTGAATCCCCCTAATGTTAAACTTTGATTCAATCAAATGTGGAATAAAAATGTCATTGTAATGTTGGTTAAATGAGTGATTGTTCCTTGGGGACGTCATGATCGTTTGGCTACAGTTGTCTTCGCCTCCGCGAGTCTGCACGAATTTATGCTGACCTACTTACTCTCACAGGAAATTTGACGTGTGAGCGGTGCCGACCCGACACCTCTTAAACGTCAAATTTCGTGAGAATAAGCAGGCCAGTATAAATTCGTGCGGAAATCCAGTAGAAACTGGATTTAAAATTACTGCACTGCCTATTCGCTACCAGCCCTGGAGGTGCATTACCATGTGCATAAACCGTGTTACCACTAACCGATTGATTTTTATCATTTCAGCTGCTAGTCATGATTGCCCTATCCCTAAACGGAGCTAATTTATACGGATACATTAAGTGCAACTTCGGAGCCAATGCCAATCTCAAAGCTACCACAACCGATTTCGTCCGCAGCCAAGTGCTCAAGAATGCCGTCAATCTAATGAGCCAGCCAAGCACCAGCTCGGCACCGCGAGGCAACACTACTGTAGCTTAGAATTTGTCACTCTGATCTCTGTGCAATAAATGTAACGCATTCCGTTGTATGACGAAAGCTGAAAATGCATTATTTGAGAACATTCCATCATAATTCGTCGGATTATGCATCCGACGGGACGACCCTATTACGCTTCGAACCCTACAAATGATGCTTCTCGGCGGCTTTTCACCCTTCCCCACAGTATAAAAAAAAGATTGCTCCAGGTGAGGCTCGAACTCACAACCCCGGCATTGCTCATCTCACAGTTACTGCTCTATAAGTACCGTGCGCTAACCAATTGCGCCACTGGAGCTGATGTCAGCCAGGCCGTTAAAGCGCTTTAAAAAACTTTGACCCCTATTCGACCCTGGCCCGGCCGGAAGAATGCACCACTGGAAGCCGTCCGGCACGGCGTCGGGAAACCTCGTGTCGTTGGAAGTGCGCCTGTAACGCATTTTATTACGAAGTGAAGGCCATCCAGTACAGCAAGCGATGAATGGATTTCTCGTATTTCTGGCGGGCTGCCATTTTTGTTTTCGAATTTTCCAATCGTCGATCCTCTCGTTTCCGGCGGAAACGGATCGAACCAAGATTTGCCAATGCCAGCACTATTCCGGGCATTAGCTTTTTATCTAAATTATGTAACTCGACTATTATTTTTTGCTAGTTTCAGCAAACTGCATCGCTTCCAAAACACTCCCGACGCCATGCACTGCACTTTTTCTTCAACTGTTGTGGATGCATTCTCCAGAGAATCGTAACAAATTAGAAGTTATTTTGACTGTTTTTAAATAAATCGCGTTATTTTGAGCAGCGGCCAGCTTGAAAAGTATGGGAAAGCGGTCGGAAAGCTTTTCCCGTATCGCGACCGCCGAGGAAAACAACTCCACAAAACAAAGTAACAAAATAACATTTTGAAAACCCGAACTGTGGTGGGAAGAGAGACAGCCAGAAGCAGAAAGTCGCACACCAAAACGAGGAAAAAAGAACGCGTTCTCCCCACCGCACTTCGGCTTGGAAAGCGATTCAACGCAACGGATTGGTCAATGGAACAACGGCAACGGGAGGACCAGAAAGTAGGGGTGATCAGTTTGATCATTATGGAATCGAATAAAAATAAATCAGGCGTTTGATTTGAATAGGTCGTAAGCTTGGGGCAACACACTGAGCTGGAGAGTACATTTTGCTTCACAGCTTGGCTTCACAGAGTTGCTCATAATTCCTCCGGATTGCTCCCGTTTTTGCTTGGGTGTTGCCTGACTTATGGATTTCTGCACGAATTTATATTGTCGTCGCGGTTGAAATCCGCAGTTTCCCCACACCCGACAATCGAATTTTCTCAAAATCCGTACGTGAAACCACAGACAAACAGACGTAACACTTCGAACATTTTTCGATTCAAATCATAGTCACGAAAACATATTCGCCCAATGCTAAAAGGCCTATGTTTGGCCGACCACCAACTAGGTGGCGGTAGTGAGCAAACGTCAAACTCGAACAAAAACGATGCGAGCGCCACGGTTGGGCAGTTGGCCAACTATCAAATTTTGAAAAAGACCGTTAAATCGGTGTACGATGTGAATTATCAGAGTGTTACGTCTGTTTGTCTGTGGTGAAACCTTACGTCGGACGTAGTGCGCTGGACAGCAGACCTGGCCCTCTATCCAGCGCACTGTGCCTGACGTACGTCCGACACATGGTTTAGGAGATACATCGATTTTCGCGTGTCAAAAATTCCGATTTTCAACTGCACGAACAATACTGGCCTGCATGCTTATTGTCGCTTATCTTTTAAATATTAGAGTCTATAGATTAACGGCTACGCAGTCTTAGGGTTCAAAAAACGAGTTTTATTCACCCGACGTTTCGACACGGGGATGGTGTCTTCCTCAGGGGGAAAATAAATATTAACGTTTTTGGTCAAATGTTTTGTCTAACTTTAACTGTCTTGTTTTGTGTCGTTTTTGGTACATGCTTACACTTCGAAATCACTTAAACAGTTCAACGGTTTTTTGGTTGAACTGTTTAAGTGATTTCGAAGTGTAAGCATGTACCAAAAAACGACACAAAACAAGACAGTTAAAGTTAGACAAAACATTTGACCAAAAACGTTAATATTTATTTTCCCCCTGAGGAAGACACCATCCCCATGTCGAAACGTCGGGTGAAAAATAAAACTCGTTTTTTGAACCAAGACTGCGTAGCCGTTAATCTATAGAGTCAAGATTACAGTCGATTCCCAACAGCAGTTTTATTAGAGTCCTGCGGCGGTCGTGCGCTCGCAAGGCATACCGCCGCATGACAGTCGCAAGGCAAAATAAAAGAAAAAGTATTCCCGTTAAAATCATAAGCACGTGGGTTTCGCGAAGTGACAGATGTTTTTGAATGTATTTGTGACTAACGACAAGAGTGGCTCAGTGAAATGAGTGTTCTTGCTGTCAAACCCCATATAATGGAATTATATACTTTTAAATCTGGTGCTGCTGTCATGATAAGCGGCTCTAGGGGCAAGACACTGTGCAAACAAGAGTAACTCTGAGAATTTCGGAGTAACTCTTTTCACCAATCATCGACGAAATTAGTCGAAAAACATCCCTAAAACTGCAAGAAAGGCGAGATATTGGGCAATATTATTTTGATTTTGCGATGAATCAGGCAACACCCAAGCATAAACGAGAGCATAAACGGGAGCAATCCGGAGGACTTCTGTGAAGGAAAATGTACTCTCCAGCACAGTGTCTTGCCCCAAGAAGTGGCTGTCTTGGTGGCTGTCTAGGTTCTCACACGGGGCGGCTCGGAAGTCAAAATGGCTTCCAAGTTTAAAAGCCAAGGACACCTCGTCGTCCGATTCCGGACGAATCCCTCGGGCCTCCGGCCCTAATTACCCAGAAGGGACCTCTCTCGGCACGGTCACTCCGGTATCGTCCTGGGCCGCAGAGATGTCCATATCCTCAGTGTGGGAAAGAGAAATAGAAAATACACCACTCACGCTGTGCATCTGAACAGGAGCCCTTCTCTTATATGTGGATCCACCACTGCGATTCGGATGTGCGCAAGCTTGGTGGGTAGAAATAAATCTCTTAGCTCCCTGAGCACTAGGCCACACAACAGTGCGGCGAGAGCGATTTAAAATTCTCTTCGGTGAAAGTGTAAAAAATCACCCGGGTGCGCGCTCCAGTGAGGTTCTTGCGCCAGAGTGCGCGCTGCGGTGAAACACCGGAGAGTTCTCGCCCCGGCGACACCATGGTGATAATTCGGTGATTGCTGGATGAAATCACGGGAGAGCGCCGGAGAGCGATGCGCGCGAAAGAGTAAGCCACACTCGATCCAAGGCGGACGAGCAAGAGCACGCACTAGCGCTTGATCTACCTACCACCCAAAACAAGAGAAACTGGCTTCTTGGTGTGGTGAAAAATGTTCTTATCCCCAGTGTGGTCGATAAACTGACGCCGCAGTGAATCGCTACGGTGAAATGCCATCTCTGCTGGGCCGTGTCGATTTTGTCAACGAGAGGAGACGCCTGCAATCGCTAAGGACCCCAGCAAAGCCGCTGGACAGATTCGATGTGCTTCCGGATTCACGAACACCCTCACCTAGCTGCCCCGGCGGCGGAATCAGACCACACGGTAGTGCAGGAGCAGCCGTGTGGATCAAAGCCACAAAGACCAGCTGTTGTATTGCATCTTTTGCACCGTATTCGACCTCCTGCAAAAATTTTTTGTCCCACCACAATATGTTCCCACCAGTTTTAGCATACATTGGTTCGTTTCGCTGCTAGAATTTTTCAGCGTCGGTTACACTTTTTGGATGGTGCATGAAATAATCGGTTTGTTTACATGCTACTTCCTATGGCGTTTGACGTGTGAACAAATATTTCAAACGATTGAACATTTGCACGGTAATCTAAGGAGCAAAGCAAGATGCAATAGTGAGTACAAAAAAGAACGATCGATCGCCTCTCATACACACCATACCAAATGTGAACGTGAACCTTGTACACAGAGGTTTGGAGTCAAGCTGAGCGATTCCAAGCAACAGCATCAAAATTAAGGAAAATTTTTAATTCATGATTTTCTATTGAACTGAAACTTTGCACAGTTTTTCAGTTCCATCTAAATCGCCATTTTTCGATATCAAATTTTTATTTAGAGCCACGACTAACTTTTCAAAAGGGTGTATGTGAAAATGGTTCAAAAATATTCAAAAATATGCACAGCCAAAACGGATTGTTCGATTGTTATGAATTTTTCAGCAAAGTTAGATAGCTAAATGGTGATTTCTAAGAAAATATACACTGTGAAAAAAAATCTATTTTATCATTGAAAAACATCATTTTTGTCACAAAAACTCAAATATCTCAAAACCCTATCTTTTTACCAACTTGAATTTTTTAGGGAAAACGGTCCATTGTATTAGCAATCTACCATAAAAATTTGGTGATGGTAAACTAATAAACAAAAAAGTTATAACATTTCAAAAATTTCACAATTTTTACATTTAGTAAAAAAAATTTTTCTGTGTAAATTATTTCGGCCGGGAATCGCGATTTGATGCTGATTTTATTGTTCAGCAAAGTTAGATAACTAAATGGCGATTCCTTAGAAAATATACACTGTGAAAAAAATCTTTTTTAACATTAAAAAATATCATTTTTGTCACAAAAACTCAAATATCTCAAAACCCTATCTTTTTACCAACGTAATTTTTTAGAGAAAACGGTCCATTGTATTAGCAATCTACCATGAAAATAAACAAAAAATTATGACAATTCAAACATTTCACAATTTTCACATTTAGTAATAATTTTTTTAGTGTAAATTATTTCGGCCGGAAATTGAAGTTTGATGCTGATTTTATTGTTAATGGCCTTGCGTGAGTAAAACAAGTTGTTTTTATTATATATTATATATACATATAATATACTATGTACCGTAATGTTCCGATTTTATCACGCCCTCCGCGCATTAGTCGTTTATTCATTAATTTGCTGTTACATTTGAGGACAAGTGTTTTCCCTCTTCTTCAAGATGAATGTTGAAAGCGTGTTTTGCAACGTTAAAAATATTGAAATGGGTATAGATGTTGAAGAATATTACAGGGCATTTTTGAAAAGGGGCGTAATTAAATTGTTTAAGCAGATGTCGCTGATGGCAATTTCTCAGTTGTTGTCGTTTTCGAACTTCCTGCGCCCTGCTTTACCGATGATATACAGATGGCTCGTTTGTCAAATTTTAGACGGCAGGACGTGCAAATGCGTAATTTTGTACACAATGTGGACATTTGGGCATAACCAGTCTCTTTCAGTTTATCTATGGTGCTTTCGGTGAGATTTCGTAACTCTTTTGAACATTTTTTTCATCAAACGGTCTACAAGAGAGCGTTGAGTTGAAGACCTTTGAGAAAGCGACTGTTCATCTTGTTCGTTAGATTATAATAAACAAAATCACTTATTAATTTTAACTTACTTGTTTGGTGTTGGTGGCTGAAGAAAAAAAAATACTATACAATTTTTAATATTCATAGCGGTAGTATTTTTTTGTTTTTTTCGTGAGCATTGTCAGGTATGTATACAGACAAACAAACGTAACACTGGCGAAATTTTCATTGACCACGCCTTCAACGATCATTTTGAGTCTTGGTTGTGGCTTTCATAACAAGAAGAGCGCCCATCGTTTTTCTTTGCGTTTGACGTTTCACACTAGCGCCTTCTGATGACGATATTGCACAACGCAGTGTTTCGTGAAACATTTCCACCAGGTGGTGATAGTGTGAACTGGGCGATGAATTTTCACTAAAATTGTTCTAGGCGTTTCGTCTGTTTGTCTGTGGTATGTACCTCTTATGCATTTGTTGTTGTTGAAGTTACTCGCATTCTTCCGATCATAAAGTCTGTTCTCTACACACTTAATTTTGATTACCGAGTTCGGTAATTTTTTGACGAGATTAAAACTGCTGAGCACCGAACTCGTTCAGCAAAAATGCATTGTTTACCTTTTCCATACGATTTTGACAGTTGTTTTACTGAGCCTCAGTAAAATCGATTACCGAAACTACCGAGATCGTACTGCTGTTATAATCTCGTCAAAAAAGTACCGAACAGGCAATTCAGAAATAAGTGTGTAAGAGGGATTTTTTTTGCGGATAAACTAGACGTATACGCGTATAAAAAAACTTTTATTATACAGCTTTTGTCTTAAAAATAAATTCAATTCCATTTTTCTTATAATCAACAGCTTTTCAACACTATCAAGGTATTTTTTCACCAGTCACGTACAATAAAAAGTATGACAATCTCAATATTTTTGATCACAACACTGGATCGCGTCTAAGTTTCAAATAGATACTATAGTAATTACGAATAATCAAACTAAAGTATCATGAAAACAACTTGTTTAATTCAGGCGGTAGCCTTTACAATAAAATCAGCATCAAAATATAATTCTCGAAATAATTTACACAGAAAAAAAATTTTTTTTGTTACTAAATGTAAAAATTGTGAAATGTTTGAAATGTCATAACTTTTTTGTTTATCAGTTTACCATCACCAAAATTTTATGGTAGATAGCTGATATAATGGGCCATTTCCCCTAAAAAATTGAAGTTGGTAAAAAGATAGGGTTTTGAGATATTTGAGTTTTTGTGACAAATATCATATTTTTTCAAAGTAGAAAAAGAAATTTTTTACAGTGTATATTTTCTAAGGAATCATCATTTAGTTATCTAACTTTGCTGAAAAATTTATAACAATCGAACAATCCGTTTTTGCTGTACAGCTTTTAGAATATTTTAGAACTATTTTCGCATACACCCTTTTGAAAAGTTAGTCGTGAGTGAATATGAAGGTTTAATATCAAAAAATGGCGATTTATATGAAATTGAAAAACTGTGCAAAGTTTCAGATATTTTTGAAATGGTCGCTCAGGATCGACTGACATGACTCCGTGAAATTCCTCAGCTATCAAAACAACGCGAATCGTTATATATAGAGGAGGCAGTAATGTTCGGCTATTTTTCATCATGGCGTCGGGGACAACAAATTTGAATTTATTTGTTCTAGCTGTCACGTCGGTTCGTCGGTGCTTATTCCTCCATTTACAAGGAATAAGTGCACCGAAGACCTCAACTCGATCCGTTGAGAAATCTTACGCACCATATGATTACAAAAATTTTCGAGTTCTCATATTGCTGACTGCATCATGGATCGAATCCAGTCTGCATCATTTTAAGATTTTTTTGTTATTTTCATAAGTCCATCTTATGAAATTTGTCATGCACACCTTGGGGCGAGCCTTGGGGCAAGACACTGTGCTGGAGAGTACATTTTCCTTCACAGAATTCCTCCGGATTGCTCCCGTTTATGCTTGGGTGTTGCCTGATTCATCGCAAAATCAAAATATATAATATTGCCCAATATCTCGCCTTTCTTGCAGTTTTAGGGGTGTTTTTCGACTAATTTCGTCGATGATTGGTGAAAAGAGTTACTCCGAAATTCTCAGAGTTACTCTTGTTTGCACAGTGTCTTGCCCCTAGTAGCACACACGATCAATTTTCATAAGGTATTCTTATGTCATCCATAAGAATTAGTTATAGCAAATTTTCATAAGGTATTTTGATGAATTTCGCTAGTTTTTTTCGCTGAGTGAAGCCCCCTCCCCCATAAGCCCTTGCGTAATTAATGGAAGCCCCTTGCCGATACCGATTTTCATCCCGCACTAAATATGGACTTATCAGAGCGTTCATGATTAACAAAAATTTTAATCATGATTAATCATTGGTGATTAAAATTCCAATTTTGGTGATTATTGATTATGATTAATGATTAATTTGATTTTTAGGATGATTAATGATTATGATTAATGAATTAAATTGGTTTTATCTGTGATTAATGATTATGATTAATGATTAAAAACGGCTTATTGATTAAAAATCATGATTAATCATGATTAATCAATCGCAAAAAAAATGGAAATGATTAAAATATATTTATTGTTTAACATGTTTTTGAAGTTTCAAAAGTAAAAGGTAACTCCACAGACAAACAGACGTAACACTTCGAACAATTTTCGATTCAAATCATAGTCACGGAAACATATTCGCCCAATGCTAAAAGGACTAAGTTTGGCCGACTATCAACTAGGTGGCGGTAGTGAGCAAACGTCAAACTCGAACAAAAACGATGGGAGCGCCACGGGTGGGCAGTTGGCCACCTATCCAATTTTGAAAAAGGCCGTTAAATCGATGTACGATGGGAATTATCAGAGTGTTACGTCTGTTTGTCTGTGGTAACTCTGTCCGGGAGATTTTTGTAAAAATAATTATAAATTATATTATTTGAAACAGCATTTGAACCAATTTAAATTGGATTATATATTTCATATGATGAATCATTTTTGGTGATGAATGATTAATGATTGATTAATATTTTTTCTTATGATTATGATTACTGATTAATGATTAGATTGCAAAAACAGTGTGATTAAGATTAATGATTAATGATTAAATGAGATTTTTTGTGATTATGATTAATGATTTTGATTAATCATTAATCATAATTAAATTTATGATTAATCATTAACGCTCTGGGACTTATCCACCGATGAACCGAATTCATCGCGGTCCGAGAATTTTGACACTAGATTCTGACGATTCTGATTGGAACAGACCCCGCTCTAGTGTCAAAATTCTCGAACCGCGATGAATTCAGTTCATCGGTGGATAAGTCCATAAGGCCATCTGACGTTTGATCACCTTTCTCTGTTTCGCTCCCGAGGAAGATAGGTATGTTTTCATACGGAAACGTTTCCCTATGAAAATATTAAACAAAAAATTGCTATCCTCTGTGGCTGCTTGAGAGAGAAGGGTGATGAACGCTAGATTGCCTTATACGGCCCAAGATAGGCCTTTTCGTGAATTTCTCCGGAGTTTATTTGTTCGTTTACACCCATGCATTTGAGACACCCCTAAGAATGCTGGTGTGGTGTGGAACGGCCGTTAAACGGTTGTTTCTTCCTTTGCGTTTTTTCTGCGTGCCCGCGGGAAGAACAATGGGGTACTAAATAACGTGTCGGTTAAACACGTAAATGGCCTTCGAGAACTGAATAACATTCATAAATATTCATAAATCTTGTGTTTGAATGTAGGTACATGCAGAATATGCGACGAAAATTTTAGAATGAAATCGCAGCAATAACCGTAGTTTTAAACAGATGCCCTGTTCGGGCTAATAAGAATTTTTTTTGTATTGTATTTTCTTGTTGCAACAATTAAAATTGAGAACCCTATTGGAGCTAGCTCCTAGGCGGACGCTACTTTACCGACGAATCTAAAAATAGCACCACCGAAAGGCACCCGTTTAGGTCCCCTGAACGTTTGTGCCCAAACAAGGATCGAGGGGTATGCGTCCAAGCCGGTAGCAAAAGTCAAGATTGTTATAACAAGGGTATGAATGAGTAGGAAACTGAATTTTGAATCAAAATCAAAAATTCAAGTTAATTTAGTAGAAAGATTATTATTCTGTGTAAATAAATAGCTAATTGTTTACTTAGCAGCTTGTGATTAGGTAAAATATCTCAAAATGCACATAGAAAATCTGTTATTCGATGCGTATTTTGTAGTTCGGCTTGGCATCACTGTCCCAGAGGGGCGACTTGATGCATTTAGGTCGACAATTTTTGACAACAGTTGCATCTTGTCAGCAGCGGTGACGTTTTCGTAAACGGAGAGGCAGAAAAGATCACGCACCCACCGGACCGCAGTCGCACAGTCGGGAATCGGATCAGGAATCGTGCCCGTCGGAACGTATACTAGGTCGCAGAAAAAGTTTGTGTGGAAGTAGTGATAACAATCCGAACCTCCTCCCAGCAATGGGTTGCTTCTGATAGTGGCGGAAGCAACAAAGCCATTGGGAGCAATACGGGTGCCTAGGACAACAGGTACCATGTCGACGACCAAAGAAGTGCATTCGTCGAGTCTGCCGGCGAGGCTGGTCCTATCGCTGGTGCATTTACTATACAGCTTGTTTCTGCAGCTACTGCTGGGTTTCGGCTGGGTCCGACGGAGGCTGAGTGCCAGCCAGAGGAGGCTTTTGCTTCACAACGAGGAGCCGGAATGTTCCGGTGAGGATCTGCGCTTCGAGAACGATGTCATCGAATATGATGTACGGAGCCTGGATAAGATTCCTTCGCATTTGGTGGTGATGCTGGGTCCGGAGGAACCGGAATATCGGCAACTGGCCAGGTTTATCTTTTGGTCCATGGCCGCCGGCGTGGGACACGTTAGCTTCTACGATCATCGGGGTGAGTGTTGATTAGCAATTTGAGAATAGTTTTGTTTAGTGTCGTTCTCTCTTATCTCGTCTTTTGACTTCTTTCCTCTATCACGTGTGCATGTGTTATGACTGGAACTGGTTGGTCTGGGTCATCATAAGCGATATGTGACCAAAATACACCATTCATAGGAGTTTAGTGCTGTCTCTAGGCTATTTAAACAAAATTAAAAATATTTTGAAATTTATGCGCCTGGTACGTTGCAAAGTGCAAGCTTTGATCTTACCGTCAAAAGGGGTAGCATTGACAACAATTTTTGTTTTTAATTTTTTTATGTGCTACAAGAAAATAGATCGCAAGAATAGTGCAAAATTTCTATTGTGGATTTAGCACCAAATTGGTGTCGGAAATAACTTCATTGACTTCCGCTGCCTTTCTTATGCGTTAAACATAACTTTGGAAGTAGTGCGCTGTATAGCAAATCTGATGCTCTATTCAGCGCACTACTTCCGACGCTATGTTTAACGCACAGTAAAAGCAGCGGAAGTCAATGAAGTTACTTCCGACACCAATTTGGTGCTAAATACACAATAATAGACTCCGCCATGTGGGTGGCCGATCTCCATTTACGTTATCGAAATTCTGTTGGCACAAGCCAACATCGTCGATTGAGCTCAGTATATCGAGATCCAGTTGTGAAATACAAATCGCAGATATCTGTTGATGAAAACCTGCAGCTTCCTTCCTTTGGGAGGCATTCCTTTAGGATTCTGGCTGGGTGACTTCCAAAGGGGGTTCAGTTTGAACTACGGAAGAACCAAAGCCTGATTAAATTGCGGTTCAGTCTATGCGAACTACGCAGTTGAGCTTTAGGATCTGGCGAAATTGGGGTACAGGCTTTCCAAATGTACAGCCTTCTCGCAACAGCCCGCGCAAGGCTGAATCGACACTCTCTTATGTGTGCAGACCATCTCTCGTTACCGTGTGCAACACCACCAGTGAGAAATGTATCGCCAACAGCACGCACACGTATGAGAGAAAGATGTATTGAAACAGCCGCTGCTTCGGCTACTTGTCTGACAGTTGCATACTCGAGTCGTATCGAGCCGAGTGGGAAACGTCGCGAGTATTGTTAGCCGCATGGCGATGACAATCTTCGGCTAACCAAGCCGGCAGTCGCATAAAGGCTGTCATAGGCTGTCACGGGAGCGCATGGCTTAACGCTAAAAGTTATTCACAAAATATGTGCTCAATAAATATTTTTTTACAAACATGATATGCCTTTCACAAGATGCCCCAGGGGCGGAAAGAAGTTTGTGCCAGCGTTTTTCAAAATTGTAATATGGCTAAAATATACCACTGATGTGAGATTAAACTATCTTTTAAGTTGAAAACATGGCAGTGCATTTCACATGCCAATAAAAAATAATGCTATGCAAAATACTCTACTAGAACAAGACTTACAAGTAAATATTCTCTATTTGAAAAAATACATAATACTTTAAATACGTCGAAAATTTTGAGCGTGGGATATACCACGATACTCGACACGTTCAACAGAAGTAAAATGCTCGGGCCGAGCGCAGCGATTTTCGTCACTTCGTGTACAGCCAACGAGAGACGGTTTGGGTGAGAGCCGAGGTTGTCATCGGCGAACGAACGCACAGCGAAAGCAGACGATGTGAGCAGTTCCCGACAGTGATGTTGTACGTCGCATGAGTTTTATTATGTGGGCTGTCATGAACCATGCATTCACAAGGCTGTCATGGGAATAAGAGTGCGACAGCCATCAAAATGCTATCATGATGCGGTACTTTTGGGAAGCCTGTTGGGGTATTTGGAAATTTAGAATTCGGTAACAATGGTACCGTGACATCACCTAATTCGAATCACTTTTTCTCGGTTCCCAATTCCGTTCACACCATGGTAGAAGATAGTTCTCCCAAGGTCTCTCCTATGAGTTTCATCTGAAATTCATAAAGGTTCCTTGTGGGATCTCTCCTGCAGTCCGGGAATGTTCCAGGAATTCTTTCCGCAATTCCTCAAAGAGTTGCAAATAATGCAGATTCCTCTAAAAATTTCTTCTGTTATTTGCTTTAGAAGTTTTTTTTTTTAGAGATTCCTCCTTTTGGAGTGTCTTCAGAAGTTGTTTTTTTAATCCCCAGTAGTAATTTTGTAAGAAACGTATACGAGCATTCTATATGAAACTCCTGGATTAATTCCAAGGGGAACGTCATTTCGGTTGTTGACCGAAAAACTCAACATTTATTAGCTGCTTTTTCGTGTACCGCGTCTTTCCGCTGTTCGGTTAGGAACGGTAAGCGATGGTCAACTGCCTGCGAATTTTCCGGTCAACTGACGAAGCGACACTGCCCTTGAGTAATTCCATGACAATTCCTGAAGGAATTCCATTATAATTTCCAGAATTATTTCCATCACGAACTTCTGAGAAATTTCTGGGTTGAACCTCCTGAGGAATTTTAGAAAAATCTGTAGAAATTTCAGAAGGAATTTCTGAATTTGTTTCTGGATGATCCCCGAAACGAGTTGCTGGAGAAATCTGGAAGGATTTCCTGGAGCGATTCCGAAATGAGTTTTGAGCGGAAACCTCAAGGGAGTTCCTGAAGGAATCCCGGAAGAAACTCTTGAGGAAGCTCAGAAGGAGTCTGTGGCAAGTATGGGTTTCTGAAGAAAAGCCGGAAGGAGTTTTAACAGGAACCCAGGAAGGAACTCCTGGATTAGCTTCTAAAGAATTTCTTGGGGAAATCCCGCTAAAATTGGAAGAATCCTTGAACGAATTCTTGGAGAATTCTCAGGAGGAACTCCATGAAAAATCTCCGATGGAATTCTTGGAGGAATTGCTGACAATATCTCAGAGTAAAGTTTTGAAACACACTTGGAAAGAACTTCTTAACGAATCCCGGAAGAAATCACAGATGAAATTCCTGGAGGGAACCCAGAAACGAGCTTCTAGTGTAATCTCAGAATAAAATCCTGGAGAAATCCTAGAAAAAAATCATAATAGGAACTCTGGAAGGCACTGCTGGAAGAATTCTAGAAGAATCTCCTGGAGGAATACCCGGAATAGATAATGGAGGATGCCTAAAAGAAGTTCCATGAGGAATTTTGGAATGTTTTTTTGGAGACATCCCAGAAGGAACTCCTAGAGAAATCATAGAAAGATCGCTTACAGGAATATAGGAAGAAATCCTAAAAATAACTCTTGGAGGAATCCCAGAAGAAACTCCAGGATAAATCTTAAAAATATTTCCTGGAGAACTTTTAGAAGGAATTCCCGGTGAGATTCTGAAAGAATCCTGTTAATCACAGAAAAAATCCTGGAGAAATCTCAGAAAAAAACTACAAGGGTATAACCCTATGGGTTGTACGAAAGGGTGACGTAGGACCACGATGATTTGGATTCAATAGTGTGATGATTCTTGTAGAAGGGATATTAAGTATATCCTAGAACTGTATAATTTCCTTACGAAAGAGGTTTGTTGATGCAAATTACTCTTTCATGTTCCTTACTCCTTCCATAAGTATTTCAAACAATTTTGCTATGACCGTAAATTTCGCAAGACTGCTGCCAAGTCCTCAACCAGTTTACCATTTAGTCCTTTTCAGGACTACCGATAAAGATTTCTGCTCGGCGCTTTCGTACTAGTAGGTTTCAAAATGTTGGAATTTACGTGTTTTCACTTTCTCGGAGAATTCGGTAATTGTTTAAATTGGATTTCACGAAACCGAAATCTGGTCAACTTTCAGAAGGGATTTGTTCGACGATGGTGCTGTCTCCGATGTCAAAATTTAAATTCACGCGGGACCGGGTTAGCTCTGATGAAGTAAATAATTATTCCCAGTTGATGTCCATGATAAGTCCAAGGGACCGTGGGCCTCCACCGCACATAACTATAAACGCGATACTAGCACGGTTCTTCAAGAAGGGCCTGAAGAACCGCGTTCGGCGAGAAGGGCACGTTGGTTGGTGAAAAGGCAGAAGAATAAGAAGAAGAAGTTAGAAACCGATCGGCGAGAGGAAAGCCATGACCATCAATTTTCCAAGACTGATGCCAAGTTCCCTACCAATTAACCATTCAGTTCTTTTCAGAACTACCGATAGAGAATTCACTCAAGAGTTAATCATTAATTTCCGCACGGCGACTTCGTAGTAGTTGGTTTCGAAATGTCGACATTAACTTTCTAGGAGAATTCGGTAATAACTCTTGCAGAAAATTCAGAATTGTAGCCCTCACAAGAACTGTTTAAATTTGATTTCGCGAAACCAAAGTGTGATCAACTTGCAGAAGATATTAAATTTTGTTCGACGATGGTGCTGGCTGCGATGTCGAAATTTCAATTAACGCGGAACCGGGTTTGCTCCGATGAAGTAAATAATTATTCCCAGTTGCTGTCTTACCCATTCGCTACCGCACTGAGAAAATGCGAATGAACCACCATCGCCACCTGCTCGGTTGCCGGCGGTGTGTCTACCACGCCCAGCGGCGCTTTTGCAGTTGTTTGTTTCAAAACATCGGCACTTGCTAGGAAAATTCGGTATTAACTCTTGTGGAAAATTGGATTTCTAGCCCTTAGAAGGACTGTTTAAATTTGATTTCGCAAAATCAAATCTGCTTGAAATCTTGGAGATCACTTGCTTCAACGATGGTGGAAGTGCAAATAACGCGCGATGATTAAAATTTCACCGCCGCCGCTACTGCTCGGTTTGAGCGATGCGTCCGTCCGCCCGCCCGACCGACCATCTTCCGCGCTCGACAGTGTGGTGAAGAATGGGCAAGCGAAACGCAAAAGCGCTTTCGCCGACCCCACCGAACTCGATGAGGCACAGAAGAATACTGAGCGAAAACGAGAAGAAGATTTTAATTTATACTCCACGAGCGCTCCGCTGATGCGTTCTCGTCGAGGCATCGAAGAAGACTGATGGAAGATGAGAAGAAGCAGTTAGCTTATATACGCCGCAAAAATTTGGATTCCCTTCTCGCACGTGATTGGCTAGACGAGAGAGGGGTAAAAATCAGTGATGCCATGCAGATTTACCTGCAATCAAAGAGATGTAGCACAAGTTAATAGTTATTTAATATTAAACATTATTAAACTATTGCTAATAAGTAGACTGCTCATTATCTATAAATTATCTTTGACAAACTATGTTTCATACGATTTTCTTGAAGGGTTATTGGAAAAATCAGTGTAAATTAATCAAATTATTGCTATGGAAAATTATATTGAAATTTGGCAACACTGGTCAACGATTTTCATTCTTCAATCCTAAATGTTCTTTGAGTTGAATAAAATTGATGATTTTTAATGCTCTTTATATAATTTAACTTATTTTAATTATTTGGCAGATTCGATATTAAATCTATGATAGATGCGAGAAAGCGCGATTTAATTTCCACACGACGCCTTCGTACAAGTTGATTTTGAAATGTCGGAACTTTCCAGGAAAATTCGTTAACAACTCTTGCAGAAAATTCAGAATTGTAGCCCTTACAAGGACTGTTTAAATTTGATTTCACGAAACCATAATGGAAGGAATTTGTTCATCGTAGATGCTGGCTCCGATGTCGAAATTTCAACTCACGCGGAACCGGGTTAGCTCCGATGAAGTAAATAATTATTCCCAGTTGCTGTCTTACCCATCCGCTACCGCACCGGGAAAATGCGAATGAGCCACCATCGCCACCAGCTCAGTTGCCGGCGGTGCGTCTACCGCGCCCAGCGGCGCTTTTGCAGTGGTTTGTTTCAAAATGTCGGCACTTGTTGAAAATTCGGTATTAACTCCTGTGGAAAATTCGATTTCTAGCCCTTAGAAGGACTGTTTAAATTTGATTTCGCAAAATCAAATCTGCTTTGAATCTTGGAGATCACTTGCTTCGACGATGGTGCTGGCTCCGATGCTGGAAGAGCAAATGACGCACGCTCCGATGATGAAAATTTGATTTCACCGCCGCCGCTACTGCTCGGTTGGCAGCGTCCGTCCGTCTGCCACGCTCGGCAGCCTGGTGAAGAATGGGCAAGCGAAACGCAAAAGCGCTCTCGCCAACCCTCCGCAGTTCCGCACTCGACGACGCACGGAAGAACACTGAGCGAAAAGGAGAAGAAGATTTTAATTTATACTCCACGGGCGCTCCGCTGATGCGCTCTCGTCGAAGCATCGAAGAAGACTGATGGAAGATGAGATTTGATTTTTGATTAAATATATTCTTTATTTCATATAATTTTACATTTTAGTACATTTTACATTTTAAGTGATTCTGTTACAAACATTTCAGCTTTAGCCTTCTTGTTTATGTATGTGTTACATTGTTTTTGGTTTTGATTTTGATGTTATTCTTTTTGCTACTCAGCAAGTGTTGCGTTTTGATTTTCTTAAAACTACTTACATACTACTCCTACTACTACTTCCCTACCCTAATTCTGTTGAAACAGCGAACTTATCATAACATGTTCAGATTGCAAAGCTTTGTCTCTGAATTTTAGGAATATTGAGCTTATTTTGACGTAAACTACGTCTAAGGGGAAGGTACGGTACTGTACCACGGCACCGGGTGCAAAATGAAAATCTAAAATTTTGCGACCGTCACGAAATTGCATCAGATTTCAAACGCTAATAACTCAAAAAGTAATCGATGGATTTTCCGGATTATAGCTCGAATCGATGGGAAAACTGCACAACAATTTTCTACAATACACAAAAGTTACTATTTTCAATTCTAAACTATTGAAAATTTGGAAATAGTGAACCCATGTTTTAATTTTATCCAGCCAATCACGTGCGAGCACAAGTTTGAGGAAGAAACGGGCAGTATAAAAGATTACTGCTTCTTCTCATCTTCCATCAGTCCTCTTCGACTACTCGATGGGAATGCATCGGCAGAGCGCTGCCGGTCTGAGTTAGTATTTTCCGAGCGTCGACCGCGGTAGAGCGGGAGAGAGCATTTTCGCTCTCCCATTCTGCTTCACACTGCCGAGCGCGTTGGACGTGCCGTCGGCAACCAAGCAGCACCGGCGGTGGTGGCTCAATCGCGTGTTCCCAGTGCGGTAGCGGATGCGCCCGGCAGCAACGGAATGGAAATTTCAACATCGGATCCAACACCTTCGCCGGAGGCAAATATCCCTCCTGAAAGTGGATTATATTTTGGTGTGGCGAAATCAAATTTAAACAGCCCTTGTGAGGGCTAAAATTTTAAATTTCTGCATAAGAGTTCATTCAGAATTATCCTAGAAAGCAAACACGTAAGTGCCGACATATTAAAACCAACTACAGCGAAAGCGCTGCCGTGCGCGGTAGACGCACCAACAGCAACCTAGTAGCAGCGGCGATGGTGGCTCATGCACATTTCCACAGTGCGGTAGCGGATAGGCATGACACAGCAACTGGGAATTTTCATCGGAAATAATTTAACCGCTTGATGTCGAATCAGTTCTAAATTCAATGTACTGTGTATAAACTTATGCGCGCATCAAATAGAAATTTGCCCAACTTAGAAAAATTTGCTGGTTTACTGGAAAATGAAAATTGTTAACCAGCGTTGCCAAATTTCCATAAGAATTTTCGAATTTCAACAAATTTTATAATATTGGTTAATCCTAAGTCTACTGTTCAGGAAAAGGCTAATAATTATCATTTTAAATTATTTTGAATATTCTGCAAAAATAAATGATTACAGATAAATTTGTATGGCATCATTGATTTCGACTCCCCTCGTATCTAACCAATCACGTTCAAGAGGGGAAACCATACCTTTGTGCAGCATAAAAGCAAACTGCTTCTTCTCATCTTCGTTCATTATTCTTTTACCCATCGATGCAGAAGCATCGTCGGGCGGAAAGCGGAGCTCAGTTTGCTTTGGTCGCCGAGTCGAACGGTTGTCCCGCACACCGGACAGTAGGCCCGGTTTCATCGACAGTGGCTCATTTGAAATCTCCCAGTGCGGCTGCGGATGGGTACGGCAGCACGCGGAAAAATTTTCATCAACGGATCCAGCGCCATCAGCGAAGGAAGAAATCCTCAAGAGTAAACAGATTTGGTTTTGCGAAATCAAATTTAAACAGCCCTTGTGAGGGCTACAATTTTAAATTTCTGCATAAGAGTTCATTCAGAATTATCCTAGAAAGTGAAAACAAGTAAGTGCTGACATATTAAAACCAACTTCAGCGAAACCGCTGACGAGTGCGGTAGACGCGCCGGCGATGGTGGCTCATTCGCATTTCCCCAGAGCGGTAGCGGATAGGCATGACACAGCAACTTGGAATTTTCATCGGAGAGATTTTAACCGCTTGACCCATCGACGCAGAAGCATAGCCGGGAAGCGGAGTTCAGTTTGCTAACGCCGGGTCATCGGCGGTGGCTCATTCGAAATCTCCCAGTGCGGTTGCGGATGGGTACAGCAGCACACGGAAAAATTTTCATCATCGGATGCAGCACCATCATCGAAGAAAGAAATCCCTCCTTACTGTTGAACAAGATTTGGTTTTGCGAAATCAAATTTAAACAGCCCTTCTCAGGGCTACAATTCTGAATTTTCTGCTAGAGTTAAAACCGAATTCTCGCGGCAAACGCACCGCCAGAAACGTAGCAGTAACGGGGTGGCCCATTCGCATTCTCTCATAGCGAGCGGTTGGTCATGTCAACTTGGAAGAATCTTCTTCTTCGGAGCTAACCCGGGCGGCAAAAGATTAAAATTAAATGGGAATTTATTAGAAAACTGAGTGAAATTTCTTCTACAATTTGCTGGTTTGCCTAAAAATGAAAATTGTTAACCAGTGTTGACAAATTTGAATAAGATCTCAGAAATTACAAAATTACAAAATATTCAATATCTGTAATTACCAGTAATTTTTGCCGAAAATTCTTAAAATGTGTATTACATGCAATCATTTACTAAATATTTTAATATTCGGTAATATTAAGCCTACCCGTCTGGAAAAGGCTAATAATAAATATTGAAGATCAATTTAGGTTAGGTATGCATTTTTCCCAAAATTTCAATAATTTGCTAATGGAAATCAGAAATGAGTTACGTTTAAGAATGTAATCGCTCATAAAACAACAAAGAGGAGGAAGAATAGAAATCACCGAGTGAAGACAACCATGGTATACACCTACCGAGCTGTCCGCCAAAAGTTCTACAAACTTAAAGTAGCTTCCGATCTAGCCAAACCACAAACCTCGAAGTTGGTCTAAACAAATTGTATGATTTGTTCGACAAAACAGCAAACAGAAGTCCGTTATCAATCATAATAAACTGTTTTACGTAGTTTACGTCATTCGGTTGTGTCTTGCACACACCCCTCTGATTTTTGAGTTGTGCCCCTATTGCAGGAAACCGACGATAAAAGGCCTACACAATGTATGCTGGCAAAATTCAAATCGGCGGAGTGATGTGTTGATTAAAGTTGTTGCCTATGTGATCCATTTCACTGAACGCATTCATAAGATGTTAATTAGTTAAACCTTCCGTAACTCGCGCGGTTGGCCATCACTTGAGGGTTGAGTATTATCTTATTTTGAAGATAAATGTTCAACCGTTGTTTGAAAGAATTTTCGTCGAAAGGAAAGAATGATTATAATATTGAAAGGCGTTAAGCCATAGCTTCCCAAACATCATATTGCGATCGCAACAATCATTAAAATAACTAAAATTGCCGCTATGAAATGAACAGATGGAGCCACCTTAGCCATGTGTATTTGACACAACTCAATTGCTGTTAACGAAATTTTAGATAATTTTGATTGCAGTTTCATGAAATATTCTAGATTCAACAATACGTTGTATAGTTACGCGAACAACAATTAGAGGCCGGCTATACTGTTGCTAAGTTTTCAGTCTGTCGCTTTTAATTATCCGATTCATAACTCTGGAGGAATAATTTTCACTGGTCCTGAAAAGGACCTTTTAAATAACAGGAGATTTCGGCAAGACAATTGAAAATTATCCGCACTGAATGCTGGAAGCCATCGAAAACTGCCATCGCTTACTGCCGTGGATGAGATTCCTGGTTCTATCAGCTAAATAGCCGAGAGTCATCGCAGGATTGGTGCGCAGCTGCGGAGGTGACATCCATTCCCTTTGACTGATTCAACGAAAATGACGGAAGAAAACAGAGGTCACTGCTTTTATTCCCCTTGATTAGTAGATTAGGCTCCTCCCATTTGGCTGGCTTTCCAGTTTATTTCGTTTGCATGACCCGCCCCGAATGCTCCAGACGCATCAAGCAACTAACCAACCGAGAAATGAGCAAATTTTCATTGAACGGATTGGATAATTTCGATTCACCACCAGCGGGTAACCAAACGATCAACTTTTAAGCGCAAACCGACATTCGGTTCTTCAGATTTGTGCTCTAGAAAATTCTAGGTGTGGCTTCGTCATATATTCACCTTCGAACATTTTCGAAAAATGTTTAAACTTAATTTTAATTAAATAATGTTTCACGCAAAATAGTTCGGATAGAATAATGCGTTGTTAAATTCCGGGTGGAACCACTAGGCCATTAGTGACCGGCTTCATCATTATTGCTGGGCCACCAAGTATTCAATCTTTCACTTCTCAATTGCACCACACTTTTCTCGTTCGATGGAATGAAATTAGCTGATTCACAAACTCTTAAGGAATAATTAACGGTGGTCCTGAACAAGACCGTTTGATTAATTGACGATTTTAGGAACGAAATGGCATGAATTCACCATGTCACGCAATGCGTGTTGGTTTTCTCCGTGCTGAATGATAAACGCCACCGAAAACTGGACCGCCGTGGATTACAATAATGACCAGTTTCACTATTGCTGGCAACGATGCTCTGTCTTTTGCTTTTTGGTTGCACTACATCTCGATCGATGTTGGAAATTATCCAATTAACTCTTGAGGAATCATTTTCGATGGTCCTGAAAAGGACCGGTTTGAATAATGGACGATTTTGATGCATTCACCATGGCATGCAATGCATGTTGGTTTTCGCTGCGGAGTGCGGAGAATGCTGGACGCCGTCGAAAATTGGCCCACCACCGCTGCCATGGATGCGATTCCAAGTGCTATCATCAGCACGATATCCGAGAGTAGTCGCTGGGTTGTTGTGCTGCTGCCTTGCTGGAGGTGACATCCACCTCCAACCTCCTTGACTGATCCAACGAAAATGACGAAAGAAAACAGAGAACACTGCTTTTATGCCCCTAGATTGGCAGATGAAGCTCCTCCCATTCGGCTGGCTTTTCAGTTAATTTCGTTTGCATGACCCGCCCCTTATGCTCCAGACGCATCAAACGATTAATCAACCGAGAAATGAGAAAATTTCAATTGAACGGATAATGTAACCAAAATATTAGATGATTTAGATCATTTTAATATGAAAAATGTTAGAATTGAAAAACTTTTCACGCAAAATGGTCCGTATATGATAATGCGTTGCCAAAGTCCGGGTGGAACAATTAGGCGTCATAATTGTTGCTGACTGAGTCACCAAGCATTCAATAATTCACTTTTCGGTTATACTACACTTTTCCCGTTCGTTGGAATGAAATTATCCGATTCACAGCTCTCGAAAAATCATTTTCGATGGTCCTTAAAAGGACCATTTGGATAATGAATAATTCTAGGAAGAAACTTAAATGAATTCACTATGCCACTATGCGTGTTTGTTTTCTCCGCACTAAATGCTGAACGCCGTCGAAAACTGGCCCCCCCGCTTGCTGCCGTAGATGCGATTAATGACCGGCTTCACTCTTGCTGAGAAACGATGCTCTGTCCTTGCTTTGCACTACACCTTTCTCGATCGAGGGTGGAAACTTATCCAATTAACTCTTGAGAAATCATTTTCGATGGTCCTGAAAAGGACCGTTTGAATAATGGACGATTTTGATGAATTTACAATGCCACGCAATTCGTGTTGGTTTTCTCCGCGCTCAACGCTAGACGCAATCGAAAACTGGCCCGCCGCTTGCTGTTGTGAATGAGATTCCTGGTGCTATCAGTACGATAGCCAAGTGTCGTCGCTGAGTCGATGTGCCGCTGCCCAGCTCGAGGTGTCACCTCGACGGTGGTCGAAATGGAACTGACGATCAGCTCTCGCATGATCGCATTCCTTCCTGCATCGTAGTTGCCCCCACGATGCGCACCAATCAGAGAGCGTTGGTATACTGAACGAGAAAATTTGTCCGCTACCCATATTTATAGATTTCAGCGATTTCAATGTCTTACTTTAAAACAACTTTTCAACTATTTATCAATGATTTTCAGGTTCACCGAATATTACAAATTGAACGCGGGAGTTTCATCTCTCGGATAACGGGATTTGTTTATCATTTCGTTCAGTGGGAAAGCTACTGTGAGCGTTTAAAATCTTTCACTCAAACGTAACGCTCTTGGTTTCATAAATTTTGAAATGACACCGGGTATAGAAAACAGAGACGTAGTCCTACGTCAAAACTCCTTGAGAAAACGGTGCAGGAACTCCTGGAGAGGTCCTCGAAAGTACTTCTGCGGGAATCTCAAAAAAGCTCCCGAAAGAAATTCCGAGAGAACTAACAGAAAAAATACTGGGAGACCCCATGCATTACTTCTATGAGTTTGTTATAAAAATCCAACAGGACTTTCTTACGGAATGCGTTCAGCCGTTTCTTCCAATAGTCATGTCAATAGTTCTCGCTAGAGTTATTTCTTTTTTGGGAATCCAAAACAAGGTTTTGTAGACATTCCGAAAGGAGGAATCTCAGAAGAAGCTCCTGTGCAGATCCTAGTGAATCAAACAGTAGTGGTGATAATCCTTGTAGGTAAAAAGAAAAAAAAAAGTTTCCTTTGAAACCAAAACTCGGTTCAAACCGCTTAACTTTGGGAAAGTTTTCGGTTCAAGATCATTTGAAAATTAATTCAAATGTGCGCTCTGCGATGAAACGAAACAGAGTGATAATAGTCCAACCTATAGTGCTGTAGTACAATGCATTAGATTAGGGTAGGGTGGTAGGGATATACCAATGGACTACCCTGATGTAGAGCTCTTCGTTACCACAGTTGCTTGCAACACGAAAAGCTATTTTGATAAAGGTTGTCCAGTAACGAAAGAAAAAAAAAAACGAAGTTTGGTCAATGTTTTTTTTTAGGATCGGGCATATAATTCTCGATCATATAATTGGGCATATAATTCGCAAACTTTGCGTTTCAGGAATCCCCGCTCAAACAACTGGAATCTCTTTATTGATTTGACTGCGGCTATGAATAACTCACCATCCATTGATGCTTCGTGTAATTTAGATGATGCCGTTGATACAACTACGACCTTCATCATGGAAGCTCCTGAAGAAACTTGCCCTCTACGGTCTGTAAAGACTACAAGGGGAACCTTTTGGTGGAACTCTAATCTGGCAATACTCATGAAACAATGTAGAAACACTTGGAACAGACGGCTGGTTCGGAGGCTTTCAGGTCGGCTCGCAAGGCCTACCAGAAAGCTCTCCGATCTGCTGAACGATCCGGCTGAAAAAGTCTTTTGTACAAATGTTTCCAGTCTGAGTGAAGACAGTCGGTTGAACAAAATCCTTTCAAAACCTATGGATTTCCAAGTGAACGAACTTCGTTTGCCAAATGGTGATTTCACTTCCTATGATGAGGAAGTTTTGGAATGTTTATTCAGTCCACATTTCCCTGGATGTGTGGATATAACATCTCCGAATGAACCTGATGCCTTTTCTTATAGTTATGATTCTTTAGCTTCAGCTCGGAGTATCATAACTATAGAATCGATTGAGTGGGCACTTAATACATAGCTTCAAATCCCCTGGAGCTGATGAGATATATCCTATTTTACTTCAGAGGGGATTCGTTTATTTCAAATATGTTTTGAAAAAAAAACTACTTGTTTGCAGTTTTGCTACAGGGTATATTCCCAAATCCTGGCGGAATATTATGTAATGTAAAGTTTATTCTGATAGTGGATCGTGTGTCGTATGAAGAAGCCAAGAGTTTCAGAGCTATGCAGAAAAATACCGTTAGGTCGAACCTAAAATCTCTTTGCTTAGAATCTACCATTTGTGTGCGAATTATATCAATTCATCTAATTATTTGTTTCTACTCTGGTAAATTTTTGAAACAACAAATTTTCTAATTGAACATGGCAGCAGTTGTCGATTTTCATTTCAACAATTTGCTCTTATTGATTCTATTACATGATTTTGTAGAATCAACAATATTCATGTATTAAGGTCACCATTTTAAAATCTTAGATAAACAGTAAACATTTTATGTTTTCTTTTGAGCGTAAAAAAGGACTTGTCGAAAAACTAGAGATGAAGCAAAGTGAAATTATCCAGTTTAGCTGTGGCTTTGTTTTTTTTGCTAGGTAAGTTCATAATTTCTGTATCTCATTCTGCATTGTAATTTTACTTAGATGTATTCCTTCATTTTAGCTAATTGATATTGAAGAAGTGGAAAAGTATTCTTATTGACGAGAAGAAATAAACTGGCTAAGAGAAGACAAAGGTAACTATTAACATGATTGATTAGAGTGTTTGATTAACTGATTTGTTCATTTATCGCAGAATCTAGCAGAATCTGTTCGGATTGAACGTTAACCACGATGAGAGGCAATAGCTGCTGAGATTCGTTTTAGAATACCGCGCCACAAACCACAGACCGGAACCAAATATCATATAGTGATATACATTTTCACTTGAACTCAACTTAGGTGTAATTTGATGTACATAATGAATGAATTTGTTTAAAAAGTTATGTTTGGGTTCTACTCATATGTATGTAAACAAAACAATTAATAAAACCGCTTTTTACATCAATGGACTAGCATTGTTGAAACAACAAATAACATTTTTCATTTTAATATGGCTCCTTTTACATATTATTTCAATACACTGTATTTGTAGCTTTCAAAAATCTTATTTTTGTTTCTAAAAAATCTGCTTTGTTTTTGACAGATCCATGTTTTTAGGCATTTTTAGAAACAACAATTTCCATTGTCGGAATCAAATTTCAATTTTTAATTGAATCAACAAAAATTACTGGTAAGCCCTGAGTCTACAAAATTTTTTGTTGAATCTATGCAGAATTCTTTTGACTTCAAAATATATTTTTCTGTTTGAACCCTTTTCTTCTGAAATGCTTAGAACGCATTGTGGATCATCACATCCGTGATGTTCATCTGGCCAACGTGCCTCTTCATGTGAACCAACATGCATACCAATCTGATAAGTCCACGGTGATTTTTTTTACACAAGGTTGTTTACGATATCGAGAAGGCATTCGCTCAAAAGCAATCCTGCTTAGGTGTTTTCTTAGATATTGAGGGTTCCTTTGACAACATGCCTTGGCAGCCGCACGGAGCTTGGCACGGAGTCAAGGTATATCTCCTTGATTTTTAATTGGATTCACCAAACGCCCAAAAATCGACGTCTCTTCTCGACACTAGCGAACACACGTCTAGCAGCGATTAGGTAATTGAGTGTTTGTGGGTGCCCCCAAGGGGGAGTCTTTATCATTTTTGTGGAATCTCGTAACAGATACGTGAGGCAACTCAATAATAGCGGTTTTCCTACTTCTGGTTTTGCTGACGACTACCTAACATTGTTAGTTGGTATGCACATTGTCGTGTCCAGACGGACACGGTGGCAATCCAGTTCAACCGATTCTGCCGGCTGAAATCCTTTATTACGAGGAAGGATGCAAATTATGCAACCTACTCGTGCAAAATACTTTACAAGACTGACGTTTTATTTCATCATGATCGTTTGCTTTGTTTTTCCGATGGCGCATCACCGCTGCTAAAGCTATATGCCCTGTTTCTCGCTTTCTCTGTATCCCTCTCAATCCCTACATTCTCCTTCTGTCCTACTCTGCTATTGCTTTAAAAATTCAAATTTTTATAAAACTTAAACTTCTCTTTTAACTTCTTTCTAAATATTCACCCGATTTACGTAACCTCAAATGTTAACTTAACTGTGTGTTAACTGTTAACCTATTTAGTTGATAATTCTATTCGTTTAAAAACGTTATCGATCATTTATCATAATCCTTTTCACTTGTAACCAAGAAGCATCATATATTTCATCTTAATATTTCTCCAGCCTTTACCAATTCACCTGCATTATGCAAGTTTTCTATTTGCGATTTGAATTCAAGCTTAAACCTTTCATTAACATCCTTCTTCATAATTCTTTATCATCATCCATTATAGTCTTTCATCATAATCCTTTATCATAATCCTTCATCGTCTTCCTTCATCATCATACTCCATCATCAACCTTCACCATCACACATCATCATAATCATACATCATAATCTTTCAATACCCTCTTTCATCATAATCTTTCATCAGCATCATTCTTCATTATCATCCTTCAACATAATCCTTCATCATCCTTCATTATTATTCTTCATCGTCGTCCCTCGTAATCATCTTTCATCATTATCCATCACTACAACTCTTCATCGTCATCATTCATCATCAACTTTCATCATCATCCTTCATCATCAACCTTTACCATCATCCTTAATTATCATCGTCCTTCATCATTATCCTTCATCTTCATCCTTTAACATCATCCTTCATCATCATCCTTCATCATCAACTTTCAACGTCATCCTTCATCACCATCCTTCATCATCATCCTTCATCACCATCGTTCATCATCAAACTTCGTTGTCATCCTTCATCATCAACCTTTATCATTATCCTCAATATTCATCCTTTACCATCTTCCTTTATCATAAACCTTCATCATCTGCCTTCATCATTAACCTTTATCATTATCCTTCATCATTATCCTTAAACTTCATCCTCTACCATAATCCTTCACCATCAACCTTTATCGTCATCCTTCATCGTCAATCTTCACCATTATCCTTCATCGTTATGCTCCATCTTCATCCCTCATCATCATTCTTCATCGTCATCCTTCATCGTCAACCTTCACCATCAGCCTTCATCATTATCCATCATTACCTTTCATCTTCATCCTTCCTCATGATCCTTCATCATCCTCCTTCAACATCAACTTTCAACGTCATCCTTCATCATCAACCTTCATCAACATCTTTCATCATTATCCTTCATCATCATCCTTCATCATCTCCTTCATCATCATCCTTCCTCATCATCCTTCATCACCATCGTTCATCATCAAACTTCGTCGTCATCCTTCATCATCAACCTTTATCATTATCCTTCATCATTATCCTAAATATTCATCCTTTACCATCATCCTTTATCATCAACCTTCATCATCATCCTTCATCATTAACCTTTATCATTATCCTTCATCATTATCCTTAATCTTCATCCTTTACTATCATCCTTCACCATCAACCTTCATCGTCATCCTTCATCATCAATCTGCACCATTATCCTTCATCGTTATGCTCCGTCTTCATCCTTCATTATCATCCTTCATCGTCATCCTTCATCGTCATCCTTCATCATCATCCTTCATTATAAACTATCAACGTCATCCTTCATCATCAACCTTCATCAATATCTTTCATCATTATCCTTCATCATCATCCTTCATCATCTTTTTCATCATCATCCTTCATCATCATCCTTCATCATCAAACTTCGTCGTCATCCTTTATCATTATCCTTCATCAGTATCCTTAATATTCATCCTTTACCATCATCCTTCATCATCAACCTACCGAGATGAACTAGCCATGGGCTAAAAATCTCGTTCAAACAGATAAAACAAACAAAAAAAATCATCAACCTTCATCGTCATCCTTCATCATCAACCATCATCATTATCCTTCATCATTATGCTCCATCTTCATCCTTCATCATCATCCTTCATCGTCATCCTTCATCATCATCCTTTACCATCATCCTACATCATCAACCATCATCATTAACCTTCATCATTATGCTCCATCTTCATCCTTCATCATCATCCTTCATCGTCAACCTTCACCATCATCCTTCATCATTATCCATCATTACATTTCATCTTCATCCTTCCTCATCATTCTTCATCATCAACCTTCATCACTCTCATCATTCTTCATCATCAACCTTTATCACTCTCCTCAATCATAATTCATTATCATCATCCTTCGTCATTATCCTTCATCGTCATCTTTCATCATCAACCTTCATCATCATGCTTCATCATTATCCTTCATCATTATCATTCATCTTCATACTTCATCATCATCCTTCATCATCATCCTTCATCATCAACCTTCGTCATTATCCTCCATCATCATTCATTATCATCATCCACAATCATTTTTTTTTTGTTTCGACTTACCCTCTCGCTTTTTTTTGGCTTACCATCTCGGGGGAATTCGCCATTAGCTTACCCTCTCGGGGGAATTCGCTTTTTTTATTGGCTTACCCTCTCGGGGGAATTTGCCATTAGCTTACCCTCTCGGGGGAATTCGCTTTTTTTTGGCTTACCCTCTCGGGGGAATTTGCCATTAGCTTACCCTCTCGGGGGAATTCGCTTTATTTATTGGCTTACCCTCTCGGGGGAATTTGCCATTAGCTTACCCTCTCGGGGGAATTCGCTTTTTTTTTTTGGCTTACCCTCTCGGGGGAATTTGCCAGTAGCTTACCCTCTCGGGGGATTCGCTTTTTTTATTGGCTTACCCTCTCGGGGGAATTTGCCAGTAGCTTACCCTCTCGGGGGAATTCGCTTTTTTTTATTGGCTTACCCTCTCTGGGGAATTTGCCATTAGCTTACCCTCTCGGGGGAATTCGTTTTTTTTTTCTTGGCTTACCCTCTCGGGGGAATTCGCTGTTTTCGTTTCGGTTTACCCTTTTGGGAGAGTTTAACACCACCTTACTCTCAGGAGAATGCATATTTTTATTTATTGCGGCTTATGAATTACAAATCTGAAAGCACCCTAATCACCATAGAAATTATATGCACCTAGAAATGATAAATTTCTCTTCCAATCTACGGCTTTTCTTCGACTCCGCCCGACACACTAAATGGAATCCACCCCTAAGACATACTGTATGATTTCTTTTTGGCCGAGAAAACGTCACTTCACACACAGCAGTTCAAGTGCAAAGCCTTATACGAGACACTAGGAAAAACAAAATCACTAGCCGCAGCTCAAATAATTGTCAAACGTCCAGGATATTACAAACCAGCAACCTAAATATAGCAAACATAAGTTGAGAGTTGGGTAGCCATCATTCACCCTAATTGCCAAAGCCGTGAAAACAAGTAAAGTCCCGGTAACATTACCCTGGAATATCATTTGCAGAAAAACAACCTGTGACCTCGTGCAACAGCCAATCACGTAAAAAAAACTACCGAGTTTCTAATGAACGTCAATTAACCATGACAGTTCCATCAAATATTATCTTAATTCTGATTCATTGTAAAAACAAAAACAAAATCGCCACGGCAACTTATGTCGAATTCGTTTATTTGCACCGCCTGCACCGCTTTGCCACCGGGTGTAGCAAACTTGCACCGAAACCGTTCGTTTATTCGCAGGTACTGTTCTGTTTTGACACCCGATTGGCACCGGTGCAAGAAAATGCTACACCCAGTATGAGCGCGGTGTAGCAGGTACAAAGCTAATTTTACCAATACATGCATATCGCTGAACTTGTATCGTGGTTTTGTTTTGGTACGAATGATGATTTTCTCTTCGGCATTAGGTAAACAGTTTGCTTTGATATTCGTTTATTTTGAGATGTTTTAATTTCCAAACAGCAAATCTGTGCGTTTAAAAATAATTTAAACTTGATCGATGATTATCACGTCTTTCAACTTCTGAGGAATCTTCAAAATTTATCGGTAACATGAACTTTCGAGGAGTTTATTTAACGTATATTTTTCCCATCATTATTTTTTTTTTGATTATCGCAAATATGTGGATTACTTTTAATGATTTTAATCATCAGAATTTTCTGTCGCATGTTGATCTATTAATTATGAAAAAATTAACGTAATAAAGTTTTGATAAGCCCAGAATAGAATAAAAATTTATTAATTCAAATTGGACTGAAATATTACTGAAGTAACATTTTGAATTTTGATAACATTGAAAGTCAAACAAATGTCACTAAAGGATGGTTAAAGCGTTTTTAATATGAGTTGCGTTTCAATAACGTTATGTTTTAAAAAGCATTTATTTATTGTCCTTTTTACGTTGTAGCTAAACGTTTTCTATTAAACTGCCTTTAACATTTTTTGTGTTAAATTTGTGCACGTAGATCGTTTACAATTTTATGTTAGCATCCTTTTTTATTGGGCAACGGAAATTGTTAAATTCTAAAGAGTTGCTTCTAATTGAAAAATTATGATATTACGAGAATTTGAAGAAGATAAATAATGTAGGAGTGTTAAAACATTGGATATCAATTTTCAAGTAACATTTATCATTACAAGTTTATCATGTTCAAGTGGATTACTGAAAACTTTTAAAATTGTTAAATTGGATATAGAAAGTAGAAAATAAAACTAAATAAAATTTTGTTCATCACGGAAATCATGAAAACATTGATTATGTTAATTTTTGATATCCTTTATTGTTTTCATTGACGCTCTCACGCGCTCTTACTAATACCATCATAAGCTATCAATAAATTGCACCTAAACCGTTCGTTTTTTCGGTGTCAATTGCTACACCGGTGCAGTGCACCGTCGGGAATAAACGAATTCGACATTAATCTCGACGCTTGCCTCAACGATTCATTGCGCACTGTTGTGCCGTTCAACGAAATTACAATCCTAACTACCGCATAAAACGAACCAAGCCGAACGAAACCCGCCCCGCGCCGAGTCAAAAGAAAGACGCTCCGCCGGCTCCTATCTGCTGTCACACATCTCGAAAAAAAAAAACGCTTCTCACCAAACCGCACGAGACCCGTCTGCGTTGGGTCAAAATAAAACGCTCCGCCGGCACCCATCTGCTACCACATCTCGGGAAAAACTGATTCTCTCCATCAATTCACCTGTTGGGAGCTTACCTACCGGCTGTGCCATTGTCGTGTCCAGACGGACACGGTGGCAATCCAGTTCAACCGATTCTGCCGGCTGAAATCCTTTATTACGAGGAAGGATGCAAATGATGCAACCTACTCGTGCAAAATACTTTACAAGACTGACGTTTTATTTCATCATGATCGTTTGCTTTGTTTTTCCGATGGCGCATCACCGCTGCTAAAGCTATATGCCCTGTTTCTCGCTTTCTCTGTATCCCTCTCAATCCCTACACACATCAGCACCCTTTTCGACCTGATGCAAAAACGCTCTTCAGGTAGTTGAGGGTTTGTGTCGCCAATATGGCCTTTCGATAAATCCGAGTAAAACATCTATTGTTTTCACGGAATTGTGAAACCGTAATGTCGTTCGACCTTTGCGTCTCTTTGATTCTGATCGATGTGAGATGTGACTGAACAGGTAAAGTACTTTGAAGTTATTCTTGATTCCAGGCTTTCCTGGACACCTTACATAGAGTTCAGAAGTTCAGAAGAAAGCTTATCGAACTGGTGCTGGTGTCCACTCTCGTGAGCTAAGGCTGCATCAGTCTTTCTTACTTGGTAGACACTGCATCGTTTTTCAGGCCGAAATCTTTGTTCTTAAGTACTGAGTGGAATCAGCCAGGCTGCTATTGAAGCATTTGCTTCGGCCAATTCTAGGTCGAAGTTAGTTTATCGCTTGTCGAACTTAAACCGAGGTAATGAATTCAGCAAACGCTGTTCACCTGGTATACACTTCCCCGCCATAAATATGGAATCGCATATTGCAACACTCATACTGAATATTGCCATTCTTCCATTGCTGGGAATGTAATTGCTGATGGGTTAGCTCGTCCTGGAGAATCACACGACTTCATTGGTCCTGAGTCAGCTATTCCGGCATCGACGTGATGGGTAAAGCTTCAGATTGACACCTGGGTGGCCGACCACTCAGCACAGAAAATATTGAAATAGTTTGGAGTCAAATCGTTTTTTTTTGTACTGAGCCATCCTCAACTTCGGTAGACTTCCTTCCTCTCCTTTTGCTAGATATTTTTGAACTGACCGAGAAATCATTGGTTTCTATTCTCAGGAACCCTGAAGCGCAACCACCACAAGATGCTAAATTTCGTTAGCCAACATCCCCGCGGCGAGAGCGATCAGATAGTGTGGACACCTCAGCTTAAAACCGCCAGCGGACTGCTGCCCCCGCGGAATGGCTATCGGCGGCGCGTGGTAGTCAGCTTTTTCTCTCCGGAAGATGGTAAACACACCCTGGTGCAAACCGCACAAGCAATTAGCCATCAGCTGCGCACCGGTGTCGTGGCCTCCCCAGCAGACATCACGCCGGACCTGGTGGACCAAAACCTCCGGAATCGGTTCCATCACATTCCGGATCCGGATTTGGCCGTGTACTTCGGCTCGGTGTGCTCCACCTACGGAATGCTTCCGTGGCAGATTCGACTGACGGAGTTTCTTCCTTTGGGAGAGACCCGACTGCAGGATGTGAAACCGGACCATTTTATGAACTGTCTGTACCGGTTTGCCAAGTGTGAACAGCGATTCGGGAAGTGATCCACTGCTGGAGTTCTCCATGCCACGGAGCGCCGGTAGGTACTCTGCCTCATGTTTTCCTTCGTCGATTATATGGCAGCCCAATAAAAGTAGAATTTGAAGAAGGGAAGCAATTAAGTGTGAAAAGTCAGTGAAATAATTAAAAATTAGCAATAGTTTAGTAGGAAAAAACGACGAAAAGAAACAAAAAACAAATAAGTACTAAAATGAGAAAACAAACAGGTAACTACCAAAAAATTAAAGGTTAAGAAAAGTGAAAATGAACACTATAAATTATGAAAAAAAATGTCAAAGAAAAGAAGATAACCAGTAAAATGATAAGAAAATCGCATTAGGAAGATATCACAAAAAATAATGGAGAAATAAACAATCTCAAGAATTGAAATAGCAGTTGTTCCTTAACCTCCCAATTGTCGTTTCATACTAAACTATTGCTCAATTTCAAAAATTGTTCTACTGATTGCTTTTACATTCAACGAACACTGAACGCTATCCCTTCTCCGAGTACCATTATGTCCTTCGAGTATACCGTATAAACATCCGGTTGTCTAATGTGTAAATATTGCGTCTGTTTCTGAGGAACGGAACGAAGATGCATTCCCCTCTCCCAATTTTGAATATATAAGGTAATCCACTAGTGAGAATTCATTTAAGACATTAGGGTACACTTTTTGTCGAAATATGCATTTGCCAGAGGAATGCAAGTAAAAGTCAGGAACTATCATCATCCATCGTCGTAGATATTAATTGTAAGAAACGGGAATGGAACCAGTTACACGTGGGCGGATAATATTACATCATTTCCGGGTAATTGATTGTGTATAGCTAAATAAAGTTAATGTGAATGAGATAGTAAACCACCTAATGGCTTAACATCAGATTATGATGACATTCCTGCCGAAAAAAGTGATCGACTTGACCGCCCGTAATTGCATATCAGTAACAAAATTCTGGGGAACATATTTGGGAGTAATATCTGGTAGAACCCTGATAGGAATCTCAGCTGGAAGCTCGACTTGAGAATCACAGAAGAAATCCCGGGATGAATTACTGCGGAACTCCCGGGAGAAATCCAAGAAGAATCTTTTAAGGAATACCAGCAGGAATCCCGGTACGTACACTCCCGATCAAAAGTTTGGGGTCACCCCCTTCAAAACATGTCTTTTTTTAGGCCTATATCTCCGCCAATTTGCGTTCGCTCCGTAACGTGGGTAGATCATCTTGGAATGGTGCGTTACCACAATAAATTTTGATCTTGCAATTTCCTAACAAATGTAGCTGAAATGAACTAACACTCGGTTTGTTGTTGTTCTGAATACGAATGCTCATGTTTATTGCATTAGGAGTATTTATATGTGATGTTAACAATAGCTGATTGTTTATGTTCAAAAGGTTATTGACTCATATTGTTGATCAACATTCTGAATAATTCTGTATCAGTTGAGGTACTACTACTACCTTAGCTATCATCATCAGTAACAATCATTTTGGAATTAGCACTCGGCGGCATTCACTTACTTCATTCCCATCCAGCCTACACTGAACTAAATAGTTGTACTCAATAGTAGCCAGGCTCCTGCAGAATTCCAGGATCAAGATTTGATGTAGTTTTTTTTTCTGTGTTTACTGAAAATGAGTATTTTGTTTCGGGAGGATTCAAGTAAGTTTATCAAATGATGCAGGAATTATCGTAAGGTATATATCCGTTGAGGGCCCATATAGCCGAGGCGGTAAACGCACGGGTATTCAGCATGACCATGCTGAGGGTGACGGGTTCGATTCCCGGTCGGTCCAGGATCTTTTCGTAAAGGAAATTTCCTTGACTTCCTTGGGCATAGAGTATCTTCGTGCCTGCCACACGATATACACATGCAAAATGGTCATTGGCAGAGGAAGCTCTCAGTTAAAAACTGTGAAGTGTTCATAGAACACTAAGCTGAGAAGCAGGCTTTGTCCCAGTGAGGACGTTACGCCAAGAAGAGGAGAGAGAGAGGATATCCGTTGCAAGCGTATCAGAAATTGAAAGATGTTAATACCGAATGAAAGATGTTAATACCGTTCTATTCCAGATTTTCGGAGACAGCTGTCTCAACACATCCAAATAATACTTTGTGCGCCTGAACGTATACCAAACGTATCCTTTGAAGATTACCCTTCCACTAACAACACCCACATTCCTGTGACACCTAGGCCTGATAGATCGTAGAGCTGTCTACATCTTTCATAGGTGTCCAAAACTAACCATCCTTTCCCATTCCCCAGCAGTCGCAAGAACGTGGCCAGGACAGTTCTCGACCATTGGAGGATTACGTCAGTCTTGTCTAAGAGTCAGAGATTAGTCCCAAATCTTTGTGCTTTGGTTCGGACGGGAAGGAGGCAACCCTCATAACAGCGGTCTAGGAATGTACCACCTACGAATTTTTGCGACTCGCTTTATGTTAATGCTACTAATATCTTCGCCAATTTGCGTTAGATTTTGATACAACCTGGAGTTTGGGGTGGCCGAGACACATTGCAGTGTATTGAAACTCCAGGTGTAAACGAATAACAAATTAAAACGTAACTTTATTAACATAAAAGATTACATGACTATAACGCGACACGTACACGGTAGGACGACTACAATACTTCTAATCCTAATTAACTACTTTGTGCATCAACCGAAAGGCAGACTCATCGCCTTCGGTGAGCGAGCAGTATAGAGAGAGAATGCTGAGCTGATCAGTGGTTCCCAACAGATTTCAAATCCCTAGGTCTCATTCGAAAGATAACTTTAACCCTTTATAAGGCAGTGGCAACTATATTGCCACCTACTGTTTGTATTTTTTTCTGTTTTAAAACAATTTATTTCGAACTTTTTTCTTGGTTTACGCAAAATTGGGACTACTAACAACGCCTGGTATTTTTTTGGTACTAAACAAAGCTTTAACAACAATTTAGGAGCCATTTGTAGTCTCAAAAATGGCTTATTTTAACCGCGTCAAGAAAATTAGCTCAAACTTATTGTAAAATTATAAGTTTGGTAAATATTTTAAGAAATAATCAAATTCTGGGTTGACATGAGCTGAACTACACAGTTTATATTTTGAGTTAAGCCCCAATCCACTCTAAAATCTCTTTTCCGGCTTCTTGTCGAAGTCAAAAGAAGAAAAGTACCCTAAACGGGCAGTGGCAAGAATATTGCCACCAGCGCTGGTGGCCTAAACGGGCAGTGGCAACTATATTGCCACCTCAAAAGCTCGTTTTTGGGGTTAACGGGCAGTGGCAACTATATTGCCACCAGCGTTTTAGGCCTAAACGGGCAGTGGCAACTATATTGCCACCTAGATTTTTGAGAGTTTCTTTCAAACAAAAATTGTTTTGTACATGTAATCATGTATATAATCATTTTCATAATAGTATGCGTTGACAACTCTTCTAGTTTTCTCGGCCTTATAAAGGGTTAAACATGATTTAGGTGAAATTTTTACAAAAGTATTTGTCTGTAAACTTTTAACCCGAAGTTAAGACGCAATGTCGAAAAGAGATATCGGTTTTTAGCATTTGATGAATCCAATTGGAAATCATTGGAGATATACCATGACTCCGTGCGGCTTTTAATATGGCATCGAAAGGCACATTGTCAAAGACACCCTCGATGTCTAAGAAAACACCCAAACAAGATTTCTTTTGAGCTAATGTTCTCTCGATATCATAAACAACTTTGTATAAAAGAGTCACAGTGGACTTTCCAGATTGGTAGGCATGTTGGTTCACATGAAGAGGCACGTTGGCCAGATGACCATCACGGATGTGATGATCGACAATGCGTTCTAAGCATTTCAGAAGAAAAGAGGTCAAACTGATAGGTTCTTCTTCTTTGTGGCTCTACGTCCCCACTGGGACTTGGCCTACCTCGCTTCAATTTAGCGTTCTTCGAGCATTTCCCACAGTTATTAATTGAAGGGCTTCCTTTGTCTGCCATTGCATGATTTTGTATATTGTGAGGCAAGTACAATGATACATTATGCCCAGGGAATCGAGAAAATTTTCCCGACTGGAACGGGAATCGAACCCGCCGTCTCCGGATTGGCGATTCATAGCCTTAACCACTAGGCTAACTAGAGACCCCCAAACTGATAGGTCTGGAACTCTTTGCTTCTTCATACGACGCACGACCCACTTTCGGAATAAATTTCACAGTATTTAATATCCCGCCAAGATTTGGGAATACATAATATGTATATTATACCCTGCATATATGTATATTATACCCTACATAATATGTATATTATACCCTGTAGCAAAACTGCAAACAAGTATTTTTTTTAAAACATGTTTGAAATAATCAAATTCCTTCTGAAGCAAAATAGGATAAATCCCATCTGCCCAGGAGATTTGAAAGGAGCAAAGCTATTAAGTGCCCACTCAATCGATTCTATAGTACAATACTTCGAGCTGAAGCCAGGGAATCGTAACTACAAGAAAAGACATCAGGTTCATCCGAAGATGTAATATCCACACATCCAGGGAAGTGTGTGCTGAATAAGCATTCCAGAACTTCCTCATCAGAGGAAGTCAGATCGCCATTTGGCAAATGAAGTTCGTTCACTCGGAAATCCTTAGATTTCGCAAGGATTTTGTTTAACCGACTGACTTCACTCAAACTGGAAACATTTGTACGAAGGTTTTTCCAGCCGGATCGTTCAGCAGACCGGAGAGCCTTCCTGTAGGCCGTGCGAGCCGACCTGAAAGCCTCCGAACCAGCCGAACGTCGTCTGTTCCAACTCTTTCTACATTGATTCCTGAGTTTCGCCAGATCAGAGTTCCACCAAGGGGTTCCTCTAGTGATCTTCACAGACCGTAGAGGGCAAGCTTCTTCAAAAGCTTCCATGATGAAGGTCGTTGTAGTATCAACGGCATCATCTAAATCACTTGGAGTGTCAATGGATGGTGAGTATCCATGAAATTTGGCCGCAACCAAATCAGTAAAAAGATCCCAGTTTGTTGACCGGGGATTCCTGAAACGCAATGTTTGCGAAGTAACATTTAAATGTTCAAAAAGATGTAGCGATGGTCAGATAAAGATTCTTCATCTGACACATGCCAATTGGTCAGCTCGTGACTAATTGTACTAGAGCAAAGCGTTATGTCTAACACTCAGGCCCGGATTAAGGATTGTGGGGGCCCGGGGCCAGAGCGGATATGGAGGCCCCTCGGAGGTACAAAAGCCAAGAGAAAATAAGTTTTTTTTGTTTTTGTTGGTGTTTAGCAAGCAAAAAGGTTTTTGTGGGGGCCCCTAAAATGTGGGAGCTGCCTCAGATGATATGGTGAGCATTAGCATCACTGTCAACAATTAGCGGAAGGCATTTTGAAGTACAGTATGCGATGACTTGTTTGAAAGCATCCGTAGGGGATGGTTCATCATGCGGTAAATAAAACGAACAATAGACGTATTTCCTGTTGAGGTTTACAACAGATACATCAATTGTGATAGCACATACATCTCTGGTGGTTAGTTCAGAGATGAGAGTAGCAACTATTGCGTTGTTGACAAGCACACAGGCTCGAGGCATGACACGCGAGTTTGCCATTTCATGTTTACTGAAAGTAGCAAACACCGGGTTCACAAGGTTTCCTAGATAGAAATTCCCCTTACGAAAGTAAGGTTCTTGGATCAAGGCCACTTGGGCTGTGCCATTTTGCATAAGTCTGCAAAGATTGATTGTTGCTGTTCTTTTATGCTGAAGATTGATCTAAGCTATCCTAATGTTTGCCACTTTCAGTAAACATGAAATGGCAAACTCGCGTGTCATGCCTCGAGCCTGTGTGCTTGTCAACAACGCAATAGTTGCTACACTCATCTCTGAACTAACCACCAGAGATGTATGTGCTATCACAATTGATGTATCTGTTGGAAACCTCAACAGGAAATACGTCTATTGTTCTGTGTATTTACCACATGATGAACCATCCCCTACGGATGCTTTCAAACAAGTCATCGCATACTGCACTTCAAAAGGCCTTCCGCTAATTGTTGGCAGTGATGCTAATGCTCACCATATCATCTGGGGCAGCTCAGACATTAACTTGAGAGGCTCCAGTTTGATGGAGTACTTAAGTAGTACAGATCTTGCATTACTTAACATAGGCAACCGCCCAACCTTCATGGTATCTGCTAGAGAGGAAGTGTTAGATATAACGCTTTGCTCTAGCAGAATTAGTCACGAGCTGACCAATTGGCATGTGTCAGATGAAGAATCTTTATCTGACCATCGCTATATCTTTTTTGAACATTTAAATGTTACTTCGCAAACATTGCGTTTCAGGAATCCTCGGTCAACAAACTGGGATCTTTATACTGATTTGGTTGCAGCCAAATTTCATGGATATTCACCATCCATTGACACTCCAAGTGATTTAGATGATGCCGTTGATACTACAACGACCTTCATCATGGAAGCTTTTGAAGAAGCATGCCCTCTACGGTCTGTGAAGATCACAAGAGGAACCCCTTGGTGGAACTCTGATCTGGCGAAACTCAGGAAACAATGTAGAAAGAGTTGGAACAGACGACGTTCGGCTGGTTCGGAGGAAAGCTCTCCGGTCTGCTGAACGATCCGGCTGGAAAAACCTTTGTACAAATGTTTCCAGCTTGAGTGAAGTCAGTCGGTTAAACAAAATCCTTGCGAAATCTAAGGATTTCCGGGTGAACGAACTTCGTTTGCCAAATGGCGATCTGACTTCCTCTGATGAGGAAGTTCTGGAATGCTTATTCAGCACACACTTCCCTGGATGTGTGGATATTACATCTTCGGATGATCCTGATGTCTTTTCTTGTAGTTATGATTCTTTAGCTTCGGCTCGGAGTATTGTAACTATAGAATCGATTGAGTGGGCTCTTAATAGCTTTGCTCCTTTCAAATCTCCTGGAGCAGATGGGATTTATCCTATTTTGCTTCAGAAGGGATTTGATTATTTCAAACATGTTTTGAAAAAACTACTTGTTTGCAGTTTTGCTACAGGGTATATTCCCAAATCCTGGAGGGATATTACTGTAAAGTTTATTCCGAAAGTGGGTCGTGCGTCGTATGAAGAAGCAAAGAGTTTCAGACCTATCAGTTTGACCTCTTTTCTTCTGAAATGCTTAGAACGCATTGTGGATCATCATATCCGTGATGTTCATCTGGCCAACGTGCCTCTTCATGTGAACCAACATGCCTACCAATCTGGTAAGTCCACTGTGACTCTTTTACACAAAGTTGTTTACGATATCGAGAAAGCATTCGCTCAAAAGCAATCTTGTTTGGGTGTTTTCTTAGATATCGAGGGTGCCTTTGACAACGTGCCTTTCGATGCCATATTGGAAGCCGCACGGAGTCATGGTATATCTCCAATGATTTCCAATTGGATTCACCAAATGCTCAAAAACCGATATCTCTTCTCGACATTGCGTCTAGCAGGGATTAGGAAATTGAGTGTTTGTGGATGCCCCCAAGGGGGAGTCTTATCACCGCTTTTGTGGAATCTCGTAGCAGATACGCTATTGAGGCAACTGGTTTGGTTTTGCCGACGACTACCTAACATTGTTAGTTGGTATGTGCATCAGCACCCTTTTCGACCTGATGCAAAACGCCCTTCAGGTAGTTGAGGGTTGGTGTCGCCAATATGGCCTTTCGGTTAATCCGAGTAAAACATCTATTGTTCTTTTCACGGAAAGGCGAAACCGTAATGGCGTTCGACCTTTGCGTCTCTTTGATTCTGAAATCGATATGACTGAACAGGTAAAGTACGTTGGAGTTATTCTTGATTCCAAGCTTTCCTGGACACCTCACATTGAGTTCAGAATCAAGAAAGCTTGTATGGCCTTCGGGCAATGCCGGCGCACTTTTGGTACAACTTGGGGTCTAAAACCCAAGTATATCAAATGGATTTACACAACTGTGGTTCGGCCAATATTGGCTTATGGATGTCTTGTGTGGTGGCAAAAGGGTGAAGTGAGAACGGTCCAATCAAAATTAGGCCATCTCCAAAGGATGTGCTTAATGGCGATGTCTGGAGCGTTCTCTTCAACTCCTACGGCAGCGCTAGAAGTTCTCTTTGACGTTGCCCCACTACACATTCATCTCAAACAAGAAGCCCTTTCTTGCACTTACCGGTTACGGGTACTCGGTCTACTAGAGGAAACTCCTGTGAACCGCAGTTCAACACACACCTCGTTGTTTCCACTTTTGGTGAATTGGGACAAAATTGTCCTTGCTCCAAGTGATCTTACAATTGCTTGTAATTTTCCATATAGGACATTTTCCACGAAATTCCCTTCCCGGGAAGAGTGGACATCTGGTTATCTGGAAAGAAGTATTTCAGACGGCATCGTATGTTACACTGATGGCTCCCTTCTCGAAGGTCGAGCAGGTGCTGGTGTTTATTCTCGTGAGCTAAGGCTGTATCAGTCTTATTCACTTGGTAGACACTGCACCGTTTTTCAGGCCGAAATCTTTGCTCTTATGTGTGGAGTGCAATCAGCACTTCAGCAGCACGTAATGGGCAAAGTAATATACTTCTGTTCAGATAGCCAGGCTGCTATTAAAGCACTTGCTTCGGCCAACTCCAGGTCGAAGATAGTTATCGCTTGTCGAACTCAAATCGAGGAGCTGAATTCAGCAAACGCTGTTCACCTTCTATGGGTACCTGGTCATTCTTCCATCGCTGGAAATGAATTGGCTGATGAGTTAGCTCGCTCTGGAGCATCACATGACTTCATTGGCCCTGAGCCAGCTATTCCGATATCGAAGTGTTGGATTAAGCTT
The DNA here is from genome assembly GCF_035046485.1 of Aedes albopictus. NCBI lineage: Eukaryota > Metazoa > Arthropoda > Insecta > Diptera > Culicidae > Aedes > Aedes albopictus. The sequence continues at coordinate 104,105,839 of NC_085136.1, forward strand.
CAGATTCACACCTGGGCTGTCACTCAACACAGACAATATTGGAATAGTTTGGAGTCATGTCGTCAAACCAAATTGTATAGTGCTGAGCCATCTCTACGGGTGGCGAAGTATCTAACTAATCTGTCTAAGCAGAATTGCAGCATGCTGGTCAAAGCATTGACTGGCCACTGCCGACTCAGCTATCACATGGCGAATATTCAGCAAGCTGATTCATTTGCCTGTGATAGCTGTGAATCCGATTATGGAACTTCGTATCATTTGATATGTAACTGTCCAGTTTTCGCGCAACTGCGTTTCCGAGCAGGGTCGTGCAATTTCGAAAGGAAAACATGACGTACGACGACTGTAGCAAATCGTTTCCCATGCGAACGGACTGCTGTGATGTTTCATCTCTCACCCAGCAACACACTCGTTCGTTGCTGCTACAGAAACAAGTGTGTATGAAACATGGGATGATACACTTGGATTTTCGTTTCATTTATGAGTCATTGAAATACTTCAACATGCTAAAAACACTATTTAAACCACATTTTTAAATAGTGGTGCACGCCAATAGAATGATAATTATGTTTTATGAAAGAGGATAACAAATTCGACCACTTAAATCCAATTAACCGGCGCCCGTAACCATTGAGAGACTAGCGCGCACCAGTGAGACACTAATGCTCTGACGGGTGAAGCACAAGCAATGCGACCGGGTGGGAGACTACCGAGTGCTACGATGAGTGGAAAAGTTTTTTTTAACGACCGAGTCATTAGAAAAATGTATGAAACACTTGAAGTGACTCATTCAAATGTTGCATGAAAGTGTATCATTGAAACGAAATTGTACGCCCCTGTTTCCGAGTATTCGGTAAACACTTATTAAGTGAAACTGACTTCAGAAACCTGAATCTTCAGGATATTCTGTTGTTCTTAACCCGCTGTGGTAAAGAGCTATAGGCTCTCTTTCGCTTTATGCGTTATTACAGTGCCCTTTTCAGGGCGCTGTTTGAACCCATTGTGGTACGCTTGTGCGTTAGTACCCTCTTCCAGGGTATTTTTCCTATTTCCCTACCTGTCCCTATCCCCATCCAAATCCTTTTTCCTTCCTTTTCCCTCAGGTAGATGATGAAATAGGCTGTTATTTTGGCGATGGCACAAATGTCCCAAATGGAGGATAACGTGCCTCTGGAGCCGGCCTTCTGATTGATCTAAGCTATCCTAACCGTAGCCACTACCCAAACTAGGTAAGATTGAACTCTTCGCAATAACAGCACAACAAAGAGCAGCAGCAATAAAACCAGATCGGTATCGATTGGAAAACGCCAAAGGCGAGGATACACAGAATACACTGTGTAAATCGCATAATGCAAAACCATATACCGTAATCCGGGGTAACATTGATCAGAATTTTCGATCTTTCTTGAATAATTCTCTTGTTAAAGCAAATGTTACATGTTTTATATTTTTAAAAGAAGTACTGGCCCTCTTAGTTTGTGTTAAGCTACTCGAAAAAGTATTGTAAAACTTTAAAACATGTTTAATAGGGTTTTTCAATCTAATTTTTGATTGTGTTGATTTGGGGTAACATTGATCATGTCAGTGATCAATGTTCATTTATGTTGAAAATACCCTTACTTACTAAATTCGGGGTCGCTGATTTCGAATATGTTGTCTAAATTCTTACAAATAATGTACTTTTTAAGTTATTTTAGGATTAAAAACCTCTAAACCACGAATAACGCCTAAAGGTAGGCAATGGCTTAAGGAATTGATAGTCGACTTTTAATAAATCGTAAATTTTACTGAAAAATAGCATTTTCATAAAAGTTTCGTTTATTAAATCCAACTCTAGGATATCATATTGAAGTAATACAGTGATTTCGAACCTCATATTATATCTAGTATTCACGCCAAGCATGAATGTTTGACAGTGTATCTCATTGCGTTACGAAACACAGTTGTGGAAAAATCGATTTAATTCAATGTTTATGAAATTCAATTTTCATAAATTGCATGTCATTTAATAGCTAAATGATAGCAGATTACGATATACCATTCCATAGTAGAAACTGATTCAATGTAAAATGCTTGCTTGAAGATTTCATGAGGTGGGTCAAGCCGATCAATGTTACCCCGCTGATCAATGATACCCCGGATTACGGTAGGTAAAAATTTAAACTAATTAACAACATCTTCATGATCCCGCCCTTATTTATCCTCAAGTGAGGCTAAAGAAGGGCAGCCGATTGTCTCGGACAAACACAAGGTCCACTGCACCGTTGCTCCGGTTAGCGCAGTAAGGGCAACATACTGTGGAGGGCGCCCTGGTACTAACGGGTGGTCACTAAATAACGGGAATGCTTTGAATGTGCTCTTAAAAATATATGATCTTTAAAAATGGCAATCTGAATTTAACTATCATAAAGGTTTAACAATGTATTATGCGTTGCGCGAAAATTTTTGAGCGCGAGTGTCCGTATACCTCCGCCAGTACGGTAAATCGTGTTGGTGTTTTCGGCGCAGTATTCTTTGGCCCATTCGCGCACTTATTGTAAAAGACACTATAACGATTAAACGTACGAGCGGAGGTCTATTAGCGATATTGCACCATTTTCGCTCTCTATTTTCTTGCAACGGATAATACGTCCATGGAAAATATAAAATTTAAGAAAGTTGAACGTAGTAATTTGTACAGTATTTTTTTTGCAGTGATGTTGGAGCAACTGCTTTGTACGACTTTTCAGAGTTTACTTTCACGCATTTTCTGCGTCTGTGAAATCGTTGGTCAAAATAAATGGTTTCTCAGCTACCTTTAGCATCTACACCGGTGATTCCCAAAGTGGGCGAAATCGCCCCCTTGGGGGCGAAAATCAGTTCTAAGGGGGCGAAAATTTGAAAAACCAAAATTGGGGGGCTAAAAAGGGGGGCGATTTTTTTTTAATAATTGAGGAATATCAAAAGTATTGGATTGTGTTGTATTGACTGTCAACTGAATTATTAAAACTCCCTAACATTTCAAGATTTTTTTGTTTCTAGGATTCTTGAAAAATGTCTGTACTGAAATCGATTGAATGAACCAAATTTTCTATGTTTATGTGGACATTTTGGCAAAATTCTAAAAAAAACAGACGATTCATTAATCATGATTCAAATCCAAATCATTAACGCTCTGGTTAAAAAAAACACTAAGTTGAAGAGAGGCATGCAAAGTTACATTTCGAACGTAGAGTCAAACAGAAGAAGAAGAAGAGATAAATCACTTTCTCTTTAGCATGATCAAACATATGGGTACATCGTAGTAAAAGTGAAAACCACAAGAGCAATGTGAAAGATGTAAACCACTTGTTCCGCGTTTAAAATATACTTATATCAAAGAGTTCTCCTCAGAGTTGACTAACCCTGCTGATGTAACTGTACTCTACAACAGTAAATCTTGAAAGAACTGCCTATGGTTAAAAAAGATAAACTTTTGATACAAACATTACCAGTTGCAATGCCACTCCGTAACGTGGGTAGATCACCTTAGAATGGTGCGTTGCGGTGTAAGATCTACCAAATCAAATTTTGATCTTGGTATTTACCGTATTTTTAAATATTCCAAGATCAAAGTTTGATGCTCTTTTCCTTGTGTTTTGTAGTATTCGTGTTTCAATGTACTGCTAATTAACATTTTATTTCAGCAGGATTCAGGTAAATGTAACGTACGATATAAATAATATTTTAAAAATATGTAACTGTGGCGAGCGTATCACTAATATGTAGCTTATTTGACGTATGATGTTAATATTATTTTATATTTCAGATTATCAACCGAAGAATCTAGTAATACAACCAAATGCAAACAAGATGACGAGGAAACCAGGATGAATTGGGCAGACAACTGATTCGAAGCAGTCTAACAATGGTGTGCCTGAACGTTAACCAAGCGTATCCTTTGGAGTTTACCCTTCCACTAACAACACCCAAATTCCCGTGACACCTAGGCCTGAGAGATCGTAGAGTTGTCTACATTTTTCATAGGTGTCCAAAACTAACCATCCTTTCCCATCCCTCAGCAGTCGCAAGGACGTGGCCAGGACAGTGCTCGACCATTGGAGGATTGCGTCAGTCTTGTCTAAGAGTCAGAGATTAGTCCCAAATCTTTGTGCTTTGGTTCGGACGGGAAGGAGGCAACCCTCATAACAGCGGTCTAGGACTGTACCACCTACGAATTTGTGCGACTCGCTTAATGCTAATGCTAATGCTAATGCTAATTCTAAAAAAAACAGACGATTGCTACATGAATTTCCGAAAGAATTTCTAGTGATTCTGGAGATCTAATCAAAAAGAAATTTCTATGGCAAAAATTCCCGATTGATTTCTGTAACAATTATGAAAGGAACAGGGTTTATTTTTACGTGATAAGAAGTTTTTTTTTTTATCATGCGGTTTGTTTTTCATGAAAATTTCAACCTAAAACATAAAATTTAAGATTAATCTTAAAACAATTTTCGGATGAAAGTCGTCACAATTGTGACATTAAACATTATTTGACATTAAAATGTTCTCTAATTTATAGGAAGCTTGTCAATGCATTTCATTTTAAATTACTGAGCAAGGCTGACTACATTCAAAAATACACTAATACACTCATGAGTTGCACTTTTTGCATAAATGATAATTTTGTAATTGAGGGGCCCAGAATCAAAGGGGTGTAAATGACCATTTTATCGATTTAGAGCTTAGCAAACCATAAAATTCTTCAGATTTTAAACTTTCAGGAACTTTTTTAAGATTGTTTCTACGATGTTAGGAAAAATTACCAACAAATTACTCGAAAGTGTGTTTTGTCACCCCCTCAATTGTTTTCTTCAATTTCCCACCAGTCTTACTTGAGTACTTGTGATCAAACATCTCGGGTGTTAAAGAACCCACTTTTAGAACACTGGTAAAACATCTGGTTGAGGCAAACAAGCGTTCGTTTTTACATGCAACATTAGTTTTTTTTTCTCAAATGCAGACAATCAATGCATTTGGAAAAGAACTCAATGAATATGAGAGCGATACTTATTGAGATACATTAATTACCAGTTTGCCACAGTAGCGTCAAATAGTGGGCTTTCACAGGCTTCCGCTTAGCAAATTTTCAGTCTTTTATTATAGAAAAATAAATCTCACTTAGGGGGGCGAAAATGTTTTTCGCAAGCTCCAAGGGGGCGAAACCTCCTAAAAGTTTGGGAAACACTGATCTACACACTCAAACAGTAATAAGAAAAAAATGGGGATACTGACTTGTTTTTTTTGCTTTGGTTGTAGCCTTTTCCCGTAAATGACATTTATAGAAATTTCCAAAAAATGTTATTTTTCTGTATCACCAAAACGTGTCGATATAATTTGTGCACTGCGGTTCATTGTTGAACTTTTTTTGTGCTATTTTTTTTATAACGAACCATTTACATGTTGTTCAATGTGTAAATGTGATTTGATGTAAATATTTGTTATTTAACAAGGCATTCTATTGATTTATCCAGCCCATGTCACAAAAGAAGATTTTATTATGTGAAATGATATCATGCTTATTGGTTTTGCTAGTTTTCCTCTATTTCCTTCAGGATCTGTTTCTTGGGATGCCGAAATGTGGAATTCATTCAAAACCGGGCGGGTTCTAGTTTTATAATGGTTTACTATTAACTTTTTTTTACGGTTGTTTTGAGCAATCAGTAGAGCCGTCCAAGGCGTTTTGGTAGTGCTTCCTGTTTCAATGTCGTTTTCTGCAGAACAGAATAAGTTGACACAAAATAAAAAATACGCTGACTTTGTGGATGGATAGACGATGGTTTTGTCTAAAAAATGTTTACTCTATGGACGCTTCTATTGTTTTTAATTAGCTGCTAAAAGCATTCCCGTTATTTAGTGGCCACCCGTTACACAAGCTCCGTTTGCGGTTAGGTTTTTGTAAGACCCCCCTAGGCATTCATTCCTAGGCACGGTAAGCATGAAGCCGCATCACACCATGAATTAGGGGTTACCTGTTGGTGGATTCACACCACCGGAACAGGCGGTTCGTAGTGTTATTCTGAAAACAAGTTAATATTGTCGGAAGTTCGATTCCTTCGCCGGCCAGCCTGTCGGGTAGATAGTAGACAAAGCGTGGTCAATGAAGGCCATCAATCAAAAGCGAGACGTGCTCTCTGCGATGGAGGTGGCTGTGGTAATTTAGCATCTATGGAAGAACACCTTAAACGACTGAGAGTCTCATGCATAATAACAAAAAAGTGTCAAAACTTTCAACTTGCAATGTCACTTTGCAGAAGATTGGTAGAGCAGCTTGGCAACATCATTGACTTTGCTTCTAAGGACAGTTCAACATAAGCAAGGACCTCAAGCAGACCCTGTTGCCGACTTTGAAAGTCAATGAACGAAGCCAAGCAAGACCACGAGAAACTGCAGTAGCGGCAGAACCGACGAAAGCAAATGTTACGACGTCTACTCTCAGGATCGTAGGGACACCAAACCCAAGAGGCGCAGGATAGTAGGTGCCAAGCGCGAGGGGTGACGCGCTCGTCATCAAGACCGGACAGTCGAAGTACTGGGCCGTCTTGAAGGCGAGGTGAAGCCAAGCTCGTGGATCTTGAAGCCGACGTGTGCAGTATTAGGCGTATACTCGTATGGGTGAAATGATCCTCGAGCTCAAGCGCGACAAGGTGCGCAAGCGTGCTCCCTACGAAATTCTAGCGGAAAAGGTCCTTGACGAAAGGATCAAGGGGGGGTTTTACAATGGAGGCGACTTTGATGGTGAAGAACCTAGACGAGATCATCGAAGCGGAAAAGATCGTCACGGCACTGCGGCAACAATGTGAGGTGCAGGTGGCCACCGCAGCCGGCTACGGAAGGGCCTGGCAGGAACACAGGTAACCTTGGTGAAAACAAGTCTGTTAAAGTAGGGGAGCTCAATAGACCCGAACAGGAGTAAGCTGTTTAGGCGATGTGGCGATGAAGATCACAAGCCGCAAGGCTGCACGAGTACACCTACGTGTTCGATTTGTTCTTGGAAATCCGCGAACACCATACCAAACTGGAGGTCCAAGGCGTCTGGCCTTTAGAAGAGCAGCAGCTAACGCAGATGAACCTGAATCACTGTGACGCACCCCAGTAACTGCTTTAACAGGCAGTTTATGAGTAGATGACGGATATCGTCCGGTCGCGGATGGGTCCGGAAAAATGGCGGCGATATGGACACCGGGAATACCCCGTCCAGAAGTTGGTGTCTACTGCATACGATGGCTTCGTGATCGCCAAAGTAAATGGGATCTTCTTCTGAAAGGGTGAATGCTGATGGTAAGAATATACCGTGGAAACGATATGCGGAGGATTTTATCAACTGTCAATGGTGCGCAGAACAATACTGCGTCGGGTCGTCATGTACAAATGCTTTGGAGATTACCAGGATTTCCGGTGCCCATACCGGGAGAACTACTGGAGAATAACTGTAAACTTACCATTCAATATCAATAGGACTGGGCTGTCATCACCTTCGGAACTGATAAACTTCCAACGCCACCTGGGTACATCTTAAATAATAAAGGATTTTCGTTTATTTCCCTTACGCAGATGGTCGCGTGTTTACATTGTCAACTCTTATCAGCAGAATTCAAACACTTTACAGCACGCTCAGCCGCACTTCCCGCACTCATCCGCCTGTGCTCAGCACAGGCCCGAGACGATGGTTGATGATCGATGACTTACGTCGAGTTGGCGTTCGGTCCGCGGCGGCGTCCGAAGGCCTGCACCACGTTGGCGAAGTTGCGGTTGTACTGGATGCGACGCTTGGCACGGCCGGTCTTCTTCTTCTTCTTTTCCTTCTTCTCGACCTTGGGGGTTTGTCCCTTGACCTTACCGGCACGGGCGAGGGAACCGTGCACCTTACCTCCCAGCAGTGGGATGGTCAGATCCAGTTCGGCCGAGGAAAGATCGGTCACCAGGGCATCGGTGGCCAGGATGGCACCCTCGCACGACAGGACCAGGTGGGCGGCGTCTTCGACATTCTCGAGCGCGGCCAGGCGGGCCTAGATGGAGCCGGTGGGGGAAGAGAGGAATGGTTGTGGAGATGTTAGATGTGTTACTCTGGGACTATTGTGTGCATTTTCGGAGGATTGAAACAACTGTCGGGAACCAAGCACCTCGAATCGTTACTGACATCCAAGAGCGATTCAAGTCTCATTGTTCCGGTTTTGGGATCGTTTCTCTAGCAGAATTGTTGATTTAGGAGGAAGCAAACATCTGACGGTGGATGTACGTTCCGCTGGAATCTGCGTCTGTTGGTCGGTGGAAATGCGCCTCGGTTGCTTCGGATGTCCGAACAAACTTAACCTCGGGCAGTTCATGTGTCCCCCCCGTCAGGAGAGGACATCGAAGCTGTCCGATTCTCACGGTTCGGTGGGAGTTTCATCTAGCAGATGCAACTGATTTAGGAGGATGGCCACCCAGGATGGATCGGGTGACCTCCGCTGGAATCTGCCATTTTTTCGGGGAGGGTTTAATCAGCATCACAGAAGGATTGTCTGGAACTTACGCTCCCTGTCGTTTCCATAGATTTTGGGGCAAACGAAGGTCTCAAGTTCCGACCGTTTCGGATTACTCTAGCATAGGCATCAGTAAGTGAGCTTGCCACGGGAATGTCAGGACACTTTCCCTGAGCCATGCCGCCGATTATTTCCAAGAATTCCCAAAAAGTCGCCTAAGCAAGTGACCAGTTTTCGAATGTCCTGAACCGACGAATCCCGCTCGTTCCAAGGATTTGGAGCTCGACCGGGTCATAGTGGTTAGGTTTTGATCTGGCAATCACCTTAGAGACACTGTACCATGGGGGATTGGTCGGGTACGCGTCGGGCCAAATGTGATTGCGTCCGGAGGATTCTGTTTCGCGAATGATTCTACTCGGTTGTTTTAGTGTTTGTTTGTACTAACCGACGAATCTCGTCCGGTCCCAGGATTTGGAGCTCGAACGAGTCATAGTGGCTAGATTTACTCTGGCAATTACTTTAGAGACGGCTGTACCATTGAGGCGGGTACCCATCGGGCCAAATGTAATTGCTTATCGTCGTCATTCCGCGGATAAGGAATGCCTCTGATCCACAACTGCTTTATTCTCTCGATCCACAGCGGAATCACTTTCGAAACAGAATCCTGTTGATGTGGTGACGATCTAAGTCCTTCCCTTCACTGTGCCAGCGGAAGGAAACGAGTTGGGAACCGTCCCCGGGAAACTTACTCTGGCAAACATTCTTAAACCGAACGATCTACGCCGTTGGAGATGGAATTCGTTGGCTTGGTAAACTATTTGCGATCTTTTGTCCATCATTTCCTGATCCTGGATTCACGGATGTATTATTCAGTAGGTAGTTATTTGTGCTGATTTTCAAAACCCCGCTGCTCGTACCGATCACAACAAAGCAGCAGGTCAAACGATCAGACTTTACTCTAGCAACGGTTCTAGGGAACCCGAGCCAAGGGAGAAGGCTGGGTTCTGCTGTCCATTGCATATTATCACTTGTCCTTGCTTAGATGACTTCTTGATTCCGGAAATTTCACTGTCCTGAATAAACCCTACCCAACAACGAGAGCTTCCTTCCGAGAACCGATTCCATTTCCACCGACTATGTTTTGTTACCTAAAATCACCTCCATTGTTCCGGTCAACACTCACCTTGATCTGGCTGATGGATTCCTGGGGCTGGACGTCCAGGACGTGAGTGTTAAGTCCACGAATATGCAACTGCATCTTGCTATCCTTTGGGGCGTCTACAAAGATAAGCACCGATTAATAATCACATTTGCTTCCACTTATTCCGTCCACCGGCAGCCGCGTTTCCACCGCATTTATCGATGTGGCTTCCCAAAACATTCCACCATTCGGAGGGTGCACCACTCAAAAACACACACTCAATGAAAACATTCGCCCATTTCCCGTACTTATTCCACTGACCACCGTTCACTTCACCATCCACGGCCCCGGGCCGTCCTCTGTCCGACACATCACCGGTGGAAACGGGTTGATCCGGTGCGGAAAAACGTAAAATTTGCCCGGAATCGGCTAACCACGGCACTTACTTCTAGCACAGCACGAATCAGAAAAGAAAGATGGTCGCCTGACAGGACGGGACGGAAGTGGATCGGCTGTCAAAGTTGCGAATTTCCAAAGTGACGCGTCGCTGGGCGTCGGACGGAAGCGAAGCTGCGCGTCTGTTTTCTTTACAGCGGCAGCGATGCAGGTAAGGAACGGAATGGAAAGTGGAACGGTGGATTTTTGAATTTGACGTTAGAGTGATTCAGGCACTCAACAAAAAATGGTTTCTTTAGCGGTGTTGAGATATTGAGCTTCTCTATCACGAAAAGAGATTTCCGAGGGGGGTGACATATGCAGACTATCTCGATTTTAGACCATAACTAAATTATTTATGCATAATTTCAATAAAATTAGAAGAATGAGCAATAATCGATTAAAATCGTCCATATCCGAAAAATCCGATAAAATCGATTATAATTTTAGCTTTTCTTTTCTTCTTTTGTTGGGTTCGAGGGACTTTAACCCGAAGGTCATTCGTCCCTTTATAATTTTAGCATAATCATCGAATCGAATAGGGTCCTAAAATGAAAAATGTTTTCCCGCTTTTGGTGCATAACACGAAAGAGCTTGGTTTTTTGATCTCAATGGTAATTTTTAAGAACTTGAACAATAACAGAATAGTTAATAAACTCGAAAACAAAATAATGATGAGCAAGTCTTGTTTGACATTCGAGGTCAACCTTGACGTAACGAAAGTGAAACGGCGGGTTGCAAAAGACACCACATTGGCTCACTTTTGACAACAAATGTTCCTGTTTGACATACACGGTAAACAAAATTTACCCAAAATTGAGTGCTAAACAAGGAGTGTTTCAAAAATTATTAAAATGTTTGAAAATATATATTATGGGCTTTACCTAATAGGAATACTTAAAAAATGAGTAAACATGTCGTTTTAATCAATGCTTGATCGAATTATGCAGAAATTGAGATAGGCCTTTAGGAGCCTATTCGATTTATCTGCGCGATATATCTGCGCCATCCTAGAGATGGTGAGATGCAGCACCCAAAGCAAAACCGCAGACAGACGTTCAAGTTTGACTCAGCAGCTTGTGTAAAAAACATGGCCGCCACAAATTGCCAAGTGGCAATCAGCGAACAGATGGCGTGCGTTGCGACCAACAACTGTCACCACGGTCGTCTTCCAGCCGGATGGCGGGAAAAGACCGCACGTGTTGCACGCTAATAATGTTTCCTCATAATTTGTGCAGAGTAAATGGCTTTTATTTAAAGTCTAAAATCTTTTGCACAAATTAGCGCAGGACTCTTGTAAAATATTTTACACAATATTACTTTTATTTTACATAGATTTGCTTGAATAAAACTGCATTTGGATGAACTTCACTCGCATTGGGAAATCTTTGTGAATGTGACGCAAATGTAGGAATGATTTTGACAGTGTTTGTTTTGATTTTATTTTTCGGTGGGTGGTGAATTGGGTGGTAAGTAAGCGGCTGGAAGCACGTGGTTTCTCAAACTGTCAACTGTACTCGACTGCACTGTGGCAATCGGTTGCCTAGGTGTCGCTAGTGAAAATTTACATAGAAAATTTGAATAAATTTGTTCGAGCTAGAACGTCTGTCTGCGGCAAAACATTATCTTCCCAACACTATAGTGAGAGATATCGAGATGTAGAACATCGACATGTGGAGAGTCGACTGTACTATTGAAACAAAACCTCAAGCAACCGCTTGTATTTTGGACAAAGTTAAACAACCGATATTTTCAACGTTTGATTTGTTGGATGCTGCGCAAACCATTCAACAGTGCTGCCTTAAGGTGAATATATGACAAAGCCACATCTCGAATTTTCAAAAGCACAAATCTAAAGAATAGAATGTCGGTTTGAGCTGAAAAGTTGATCGATTGGTTACCCGCTGGTGGTGACCAATCGATCAACTTTTCAGCTCAAACCGACATTCGGTTCTTCAGATTTGTGCTCTTAACAATTCGAGCTGTGGCTTCGTTATATATTCACCTTAACGGGTAATGCTGATGTTTGCCTACGACTTCGATCGAAATTGTCTGTTCATCTGGAATATGATCAAAAATTTGGAAAAAGCTTGATGTTTGAGAACAACTTACCTATAATTTTACTGGATATTGAAAGGAAGACAAGGCATTACCTATACGTTTTTGCAGCAGCTTTTGGGCATTCTACACCATGGTTGGCAAGCTACCATTGATAAGCTTGTTGTTGCTTGTGGCCTTTGTACAACTGTGACAATACTTCCAAAACTAAACATTAGGACAAAAAGCAAACCTGTTGAGACACCATTTAGTAAGAAACAAACACATGATTTTTGTTTCAAATACAATGCCATTTTATTGATGGTGAACAGTTTCTCTAATTGGGTGGAGGTAAATATGAGGAAAATTTCAATAAAACTTGTTGATTGTTTTGGATTGCCAGACTTATTGTCGGACAAAGGTCTCTCGTTTAACACACTATCAAAATTCATAACTCAGCAAATACAAAGCATTAAGGACAAAGGTATTTGGAGTACATTGCTCAAAATTTCTAGAGCACCGTTTTTTAGAACCGTAGAACGGATTTGGATTAAAATACACTCAGAAATAAAAGTATACACGGAATTACTATTATTTATGCATTTTGTATCCGCATCTCTCTCACTCTCTTTCTGTTTTCATGCTATCTGCCGTTTAGCCTGGGTTGAAGAGAAGTGTTTCGTCAACCCAGGCGAAGCACCAGATAGCATGAAAACAGAAAGAGAGTAAGAGAGATTCGGATACAAAATGCATAAATAATAGTAATTCCGTGTATACTTTTATTTCTGAGTGTACATCACGCTGTTGACAACCACTGAACAATTAGCGTGATGCATTTTCATCCAAATCCGTTCAACGGTTCTAAAAAACGGTACTCTAGAAATTTTGAGCTATGTACTCCAAATACCTTGTCCTTAATGTAACTAACAAACATTACAAACCTGCTGATACTGGCCAGGAAAAGCTGCGACCTATGACATTTTACTTCAAGCAAGGAATTGGTGAGTGGTGTGTGAGAGACCGGATAGCTTTGAAAGTTTTGACGTTGAAGGTTGAATTTCCTTCTGAATATGTACATATACATATGTATACTGCTGTTAATGTAATTTTTGTACCATCCGAAAACTTTTCTAGCATTTTCACCCTGAGAACTCCGATTCTGCTTTTGTCCGGACCAGGAACTTGGGGTCAAGACTGGATCTTCCCAGGGTATCACACAACATCGCACATTACTTCCGGGATCGACAAGTTTCTCTTTGAATCAGTTATTTCCCGTAAGGGACAGTAAACTTCAAAATTTGATTGAACTCAATGCGAAAATGTGCACTGGAAATCAAAATTTCGCGCACCATACTTCAGGAGCCAACGAGTAAAGGAAATATCGGCTAGTGGGGGCAAAATAATACCCATATATGGGAAAATTAAGGGACTGAAAATTCCATCGACTCATGGAACATCGACACATGGAGGTTCGACTGTATGTTCGCACTTAAGGTGAAACTGGGAACATTTCCTCATTTTTTTGGTTTTTGATTTTTTATTAAATAACGAAGCAATATTTTTAAAATCGGTTTTCGTGCACATGTAGAGTATGTATCAGGATATCTTCTGATCTTTTTTACACGGTAGAAAATGTTTTTCGTTTTTGCAGAAACCATTTTTTAGTGAAATTTTGTTCAAAAATAGTTTTTGCAAAAACAAAAAAACATTTTCTACCGCGTAAAAAAATCAGAAGATACCCTGATCTATACTCTACATGTGCACGAAAACCGATTTTGAAAATATTGCTTCGTTATTTAATAAAAAATCAAAAACCAAAAAGTGAGGAAATGCTTCCAGTTTCGCCTTAAGCAAATATTATCATTTTTTTTTCATTTCATTACCTACTTCATGGGATTTTTTTATTCTCCAAGCGGAGAAATCACCAATTAATTGTTGAATCATCAGGTAGCTCTTGACTTCTTGAAGAACTTTGCCGAAGATGACCTTCTTCGCTTTGCCGAAGATGACCTTCTAGCTAGAGAAGTTTCAAACTTTACTTGACAACTGTAGTGTCCGCACTACTATTATTATGAATATTGTGTGCATAAATCTTAGAGTGCTTGCTGTCACCTACTCGTAGTGGATACATATGTAAATAAAGAAGTCAGTTCTATTCAGACCAACCAACGTCGAGTGTACACGTCTCTCTGTGATGCATCCGAAAGCCACCTCCCGACACTACATTTGGCTTCGAGGATGAAATTTTTTTTGACTTTGTGATGCAATCGTACCGACTTGTTTATTAATTTCGCGTTGCAATAGAGGATAGTCGATGAAAAGACGAATGAATGCAGGCGGTCGAGTGTTCAGTTCAGCGGTTGTGATTTTGTGAAATTGCAAAGCAACAATGGCGGTGTTTGTGGGAGAGTAGAGAACACGCGAGCAATCATGGCAAGAAACAGTGCAAGAAAAACGATGAGAGAGTGATGTGCGTGCGAGGCTGCTCAGCTTGTTTACCGTCAGCTGCGGCCGATTTGGGTGGTGTGCAAGGATGCTGTTCCGGCTGCTGCTGCTACTGATGATGATGATAGTAATTGTTTTGGTTATGATTGCTTTGTGATCTAGTGGGCGGAAAAGGATGAAGAAATATTATTTTGGGTTTCATAGATGGGGGAGTGAAGGCAGGCATGGGGCACTGCATTGTTTTGATTTATGTCGAATTCGTTTTTGATTCAGTTCCAACCTGGGTTGGAACTGGATGAGATCACAGTTTCAACCCCAACCCGACTTCGGTTTCGCTTGTACTAAAGTTTGTTTGAGTTGGTTTGACGTTTGTTTGTTTACACATTTTCCGCCAATCCAGTTCCAACCCAGGTTCAAAAACGAATTCGACATTAGTATGGGGTTTTGAGGTTTTTTGGCCTTGTTGTTTCCATAATTTCTGTAAGAGTGAAAGAGAAGAAGAGAATTTCATGCAGTTCCCTATACACGGATAGCGATTGCTGTGTGCACGATTGAGGCGAGGGTATCCAAAATTTACGCTTCATGCTCTATTTTGGTTTGTATTGAAAGTGTTTCCCAATGCGTTGTGCATTGCGGAATATATCTGTTTGTGGAATGGATGATTTAAACTAACTTTTCGGGCACTTGCCGCGCCAAAAGAAAATAGGCTCAACCATAATTGAACACACCATAATTGGATACACCAGGCGAAGTATTGAGTCAACGACCAACTGTAAGTAAATATTTTGTTGATAATAATTACGAGTGAAGTCACGTTACTTGAAGGTATATGCGTTGTTTTATTAATAGAGGTTTATGTTGAGTTGCGTTTGATTTATTTTTTGAGAAGTGGTGTGTGAAGGGGGTACAAAATGTAGCACACTATTGCAACAGTAGTTCACATTTCTAATTTTATACCAGGTACCAGGTTCACTACTTGAGTGCATTGGTGACAGAAATCTGAATGGATGCAGTGAAATGGGTCGAGCACCGGATTCACTGCTGATGAAAAAGTTAATGATTCTAGATTAGTTGATTAAAACAAGTGAAATGGGTTGTATACCTGATTCATTATAATTAGGTGCATTGTATGAGATGAAAACAAATGCGGTGAAATGAGTCGAGTACTGGATTCACTGGTAGTTAAAAAAAACAAGTGTTGAGAGGAGTTTGTTACTGGGATATATTTTGAAATAGACGAAGTGTATAAGAGACTCAAACATAAAATAATACAGTGAAATGGGTCGAGTACCGGATTCACTGATGATTCTAGGTTATTTGGTAGTGGAGCAGATACTTCTAGATTGGTTGATTGAACGAAGTGAAATGGGTTGCATACCGGATTCACTTAGGGTAAAACGGTATAATGCGCCCCACCGGGGCAAAACGCCTTCCTTCATTTTCTTGCGATTCAAGCGCTTTTCGCATGCGTGATCGATTATAAATCTTAAATATTGAAGAAAAATTGCCATCAAGCTGTTCCGTTAGTTGATTGGTACAGAAAAGCAATAAAAATATCAAAAAGTCTGAAATCGAGGCTTTTGGCGTAATATTTTACCTCTTGTAAGCTGGCTTCATTGTAAACGAAGCAAGTTCTGTTCGCTTGTGTTATTTTGCAACTTGTATGCAGTTAAACACTCGTAAAAAGACCCTCAGAGGAAAAGCATGTGGTAGTATTATCCCCTGGTACACTTGTATCACGGAGCTTGACGTTTTAATTTGATGGGGCGTATTGTCCCGTTTGTTTTGAAAAAGCAAATTCTGGAACGTTTTCGAAAAACGTTTCAAAGCTTCCATAGTCGCCCCTCCAGAGGCAAAGTTCGCATGCAACCAGTGCACGCAGAATTTGCCCCCGCAAGCGAAAAATAGGCAACAAAGAAGGCACGGCAACAACGCTTTGTTTTTTTCGTTAGCAGATAATGACAAAATCGCTCCCGAGTTTGTTCACAACAAAAACGGTAGGAATATTTGTCACGTTCTATTCACATCGTGATTTTCACGTTGTTTTACAAGTGAAACTCGATTCTGAGGTTTGCAAGAGTATTAACTCGTCCAAATGCTTATAAATTCGATGATGTGGGTTAAAAATTTCTGCAGAAAAGCCGGAATATCGTTACACGCACGGCAAGCGATGTTTGTTTTATTGCTCTCATCGCCTGACATGCGTTTGTTGCGGAGCGCCTTTGTTACCAACATGCACCGCTTAGGACAAAGCGTTTGTTTTTCGGCGTGATCCGTTTTTCGTACCCTGCATGCAACACTTCAATGACTTTAGGAACAACGATTTGCAGTGGACAATAGATGGAATAAGGCGCTAGTTTGAGATATATTGCCATTTCTGCTTAAGGGGGGCATATTATACCTGTTTACCCTATTAGGCGCATTATTTCCATAGGGTATTGGTTCTCTTATTAAGCATGTGGCTCCCATTTTCATCCTACGAAAAACAAAGGATTGAAGCGCTGTTTGTTTTGTTTCTTATTTTTGTTTTTTTTTTCGTTAGAAGTGAGCAATCTTGAAAACAAAGAGAACGGAATCAATCGATGCCGTAATCGCTTGTTTTCGAATAGGATGGATATGGAAGCGTGAGATAACTGATGGCACATATACCCTACATGGTGAAATGAGTCGAGAACAGGATTCACCGGCAGTCTTAAAAAAAGTTATTGAAGAGGAGTGTTGGATTAATACTGGGATGCATTGTAAATCAGAGGATCCGCAAGCAGCAGGGTAGGTCTACTGCTCATCTTTTGCGAGTGTGTTAGTGTCGACCTGGGGCCTGGTCGAGTCCTGCTTGGAGGTCGGTTTGTGTTGCCGATTGGGATGGCCCACCAGGTCGAACTGTGTTATTTGGGAAAGCCCGCTCGATGCATGTTGGGTTAGTTTGTTGGAGTTTGACGTGCCTGCACCCTCCCTGTTGTAAATAGCCGAATAGGATAGTGAAATAGTGAAAATAGTGAAATGGGTCGTATACTGAACGCACATTTTTGAATGGTTTAAACTGAAATAAAAATAAAAAAACAGTGAAATGGGGTCGAGAACCGGATTCACTGGTGATTCTAGATGGATTTATTACAAAGCTAGTGATCAAGCTTGCTATTTGGTGAAAACATTCACGAAATGATGCGATTCGCTTTCGACAATGAATACGTTTTCACCCTTCCTTGCTTTATCAAACCAATCATCCGTACAAATAGCACACGAGCCGACTCGACGCTGATCAGCATTGTTGGCTGCTCCTTTTCGTCGTTGAGCTGTTGCGTTCCAGCCAAGCCTGTCTTTTCATCGCTTTCGATGCTTTTCGATCAGCTTATCGCGAAGCATCGTAGGCTGGAAACTTTATTGGTGTGGTGTCGGTACATGCGAATGATGCTTCTGTGTGCGTGTCGAGCGTTCGTGCCGTAGCTTCTAAAACCAACCCATTCGGTGTTGTTCGGCTGTTCGGGTGAGCATGTGGCGGCAATGACAGATGTGTGCAAAATCGTTTGTGAGTTGCATCATGGTCTTTTTGCCACCTCTTTGCTTATGGTCATCGCTGAGCAGTGTACAGTTCAATCGCAAGCGATAAAAATACAATTGATGAGTTGATTGAGCATTCGTGAGGTGATAATTTGCATCATTGCTAGTGATTCTAGAATAAATTGATTAACAGTGTGAAAGAAATTGAATATCGGATTAATTAACAAATGCATTGGATGTGATGAAAATAAATGCGTTGGAATGTCGTGTACTAGATTCACTAAGTCTACAAGAGTTCAATAAGGGGAGTGAAGTGAATAGTTACTGGACATAAAAATAATGCATTCAAATTGCAATAGCGAATACGGAGTAGTGCACTGGATTTCCTGAAGATTGCCTAAAAACATGGGACTGTTTGAACCGCTCAGGAAGAGAATTATATGTAGCAGATAGATCAACAATATTTTGATTATTGATTTACTGAAGTAATCGTAGAAGTTGTTAGTAAAACAGAGTTTTTGAATAGTAATGATTTCGAAAACAAAGACTCCGCTATTGAATCCTTGGCGTAATTCATCTTGAAAATGTCTTTGGACCAGATCAGTCAAATATTATTCGAATGTGGATTGATGCCAACATGGATTGACTCATGTGTAGTTTGAAAATTTGTGATGGTCGGCTTTTCAGTTTGAGAGTGGATAATGTTAAATATGGTTTTGTTGTAGGATTTTGATGCCCGTAGCGAATTAGAACGTGTTCATTTTATTCATTTTTTTAGTTCAAAATATCTTAGAAGTGAGATATTTAATTTGCGGCACGCCAGAAATATATTCTTCAATCAGAAAAGACTTGCACTTATTACAATTGGTTTAGTCGGCCTGAGCATAGGTGTTATGGAGACATGAGCTCTAAAGGGCGTTTCATGGAATGAAACGTGAAAGAAGAGATCTAGTGACGAAGCAGTTGCCGAGGCTTCCACCAAACGGGCTTCTAAGAAGTGTGCATTTAAATCATGAGGAGAAGAACCATAAAGGATGGAAAAAAGGATATCTGTGTTTTAAGGAAGGTTTTCTAATAGTTAGTTATGTTAGTTATAAGTGATTAAGTATTAAGCATTTGTCATTGAGCTGTGTATTTTACTTTTTGACAGTAATTATAAATATAAATGTTGAGAGAGTATTAAAACCCATAAGCAAATAGCGAATAAGGTTAAGTGCTGCATTTAACGTGATTTCTGGTTATGTTCAGTGTTGGTAAACTCACACTCAAAGCAGACTCATGAGCCGCTCCTGCGTGAGCAAACTCGCGCGCGATTCTGAATAATTTTCTCACGCGCTAGATTTTCTTGCAAAATCTCGCTCTCACGAGTCAAGCGCCGAAATCTCGTTCGCTTGTAAAACGAACCCAAATCAATTTAAACTGCATCCAATGTTGTTGTACGATAGGTTTGCTTTTGTTCTATCATATAATCCTAAAAACATCGAAGTAAGTAATAAGAATAGCAAGAAATAAAGCAATGAGTGAAATCGTGAGTCAACTCATGCATGATTTTTTCGGCGGTGAGTTTGGCGAGTCAAGAATCGCGCGTGAAACAACTCAAGCATGAGATTTGAGAATTTGAGTTTTTACCAACACTGGTTATGTTTTGTAATGGTTACGTTTTGTAATAAGTCAGTTGGAATAAAATCAGTCTTTAATGTAAATATTATTGAAAACTAAGAAGGGTTGGTCTACGTATTCTGACCCTGGGATGTGAGCTTAGCGGACATTACACGAAGTGGTTGAAGAAGCGATGAAGCATTGACCGAGTCTTCTATGAAACGGAAGTAATCAAATTTGAGAGTAGCAGCTAATGCGGTTCTTGCTGATGTTTTTTGGAAGTTGAATTTAGTTTAAGCCATACCAACAGATCATAAAACAAATAATAAAAATAAATACCCCATGTTCACATATACAGACTGAAGATAAGACAGGTGGTTTCAACAGTATAATACGTTAAGGTCAAAGTCGATTCAGATTGATTTCAGTTTGTTTAACACATCGAGTCTAGAGTTTTTATTTAGATGCCCGTAGAAAAATTGTGAACTCCTAACAGCAAAAACACCATCAATTTCTGTCACAGCTGAAAATGAAGTAATCATGATTACAATATATATTTATAATTACGGTTTAAACGTATGCATTTGTTTCTGTAATCAGGCCGATGCCATTGAATGTGAGTTTATTTGGTATACAATTGATGTTGTGATGTTAAATGATGAAGCTAGTGCAAAAACTATTGCGAATGGGGTTATATGTAGAGTCAGGAAAATACGGAGTATGTATTTCGAGTGGAGCGATCCTTGTTCCTCCTGGACTTACAAGGCGAAAAGAATCTCAAGGCTGTAAATATCTCAATTGAAAATCTTAATATAGGGATGAGTTTGACGTTTTAGGAAATTCAAACTTGAGTAGAGTATACAGCAGACAGTAATATCCTTGCAGATGTTAAATACATATTATGAATCAGTCAGGCAATTGAGTTCGATAACAACGACATAGGGACTATATTCTGCGAAACACAGGACAGTTTATTTCACAATTATCAATGCCTAAACAACAAACGACAGGTTTTAACATTGTGACATCAGTCGAGTTATGTCAAACACACAAGGCTACGGTGGTGCTATCTGTTCATTTCACAGCAACCGTTTTAGTTATTATAATGTTCCATTGGAGCAAAATTGTAAATTTTGTTTAAACGGATTTTGACAGGAAAAGCTCTATATTAATTTATGTAACAGGGAGATAGAACAATTGGATCGTTCTATAGGTTGCCGATTCAAAATATGACGCTGAAGGCTGAAATTTCAGTTGGAAATTAGTAGTGATCCATCAACGATTATCAAGCATTGCACTGTCCTCATGCATAATGTGACCAAGTATGAAAAGATTAGCCGTGAAGTAATATCATATCGTACTTCTACCGGAAGATGTTGCGTACCATCTACGGCGGAGTGCATATGGAAGACGGGACTTGTAGAATGCTGAGAGAACCAACCATCGTCCACTCCGTGAAAATAGGAAGGCTACGGTGGGCGGGTCACGTCATCAGGATGTCGGATAGCAATCCGACCAAAATGGTTCTCGATAGTCGTCCGACCGGTACAAGAAGACGTGGTGCGCAGCGTGCTAGGTGGGTCGATCAAGCGGAGGACGATCTGCGGATCCTACGCAGAGTGCGGAACTGGAGACAAACAGCCATGGACCGAGTGCAATGGAGATGGCTACTATGTGCAGCAGAGGCCACCCCGGCCTTAGCCTGACCGATGATGATGATGATGATGATGAAGTAATACCAAATACGATCGGGACGGGAAATTCGGTTGTCAAATAGGAAAAGTGGAAGAAAATATGCACTATCAACTGTTGGAAGATGACGAATTGGTTGAGGAACTAGATGCAGATATGGAAAAGATGGAAAACTTAATGCGCATAGTTAACAATGAGCAGAGGACGTTACAAGCTTAACAGACTTAATCGATTGAGAGGAGTCAGTAGATGTATACCGTGTAACATAAAGTAGATTAGAACAGCATGCAAGATTACGAAGAACCATCAAGCAAATAAAGCATTCAAGTGACTACAATGTAAAATTTAAAAGAAAATCTTATATGTATACAAAGAACTTATATGTGGGTCCTAAATGTGGAGAAATGATTCGAAGGACGGATAGCATTGATTTTAAATAAATAACTCTAAACAATGTAAAGAAAGGGAGGAATGTAGTGTCCGCACTACTATTATTATGAATATTGTGTGCATAAATCTTAGAGTGCTTGCTGTCACCTACTCGTAGTGGATACATATGTAAATAAAGAAGTCAGTTCTATTCAGACCAACGTCGAGTGTACACGTCTCTCTGTGATGCATCCGAAAGCCACCTCCCGACAACAACAACTAGCGCCACCTAGTGGCGAAATCGCCAACTTAATGTTGAATCACCAGATAGCTCTTGACTTCCGGAAGAACTTTGCCGAAGACGACACTTTTCTATTTGCTCTGGATCTCCAGGAAACAAGTTTGAAACTTTACTTGACAACTAGCGCCACCTAGTGGCGAAATCACAATCTAATTGTTGAATCAACACACTGAACGGCGGCTTGTGGTGAAAATTACTGTTTTGAGGGTCAATTTAAATACACAATGCCACTAAATTTGTGCAGACTGAGTTTCATTTCAATTCAACAGAATTATGTTTTCAATTTTACCATGAACTCGATTTCAATTAAAAAAGTTTCTGTTGGCAACCGGATTCGAACAAAGAACCTTGACATCACCAGGCTATCAGCTATCGAACTGGTTGATGTAAGATGAAACAAAACGCACACAAGAAGCGTTGGTGGGTCGATGATCATGCCATAGATTATCATGCTTTGCCATGGAAAATTTAAAAACATTTTTATGCTTGTTATTACTGCAAGCCGCCTTTCAGAGCAGATAGGTTTTGACTTCCTGAAGAACTTTGCCGAAGACACCATTTTTCTATCTGCTCTGGATCCCGAGATAGAGAAGTTTGAAATTTTACTTGGCAGCTAGTGCCACCTAGCGGCGAAATCACAAACTAATTGTTGAAAAACCAGATTGCTCTTGACTTCCTGAAAAACTTTGCCGAAGACGGCCCTCTTCTATCTGCTCTGGATCCCGAGCTAGAGAAGTTTAAAATTTTACTTCACGACTAGCGCCACCTAGCGGCGAAATTACCAACTAATCGTTGGATCATTAGATAGCTCTTGACTTCCTGAAGAACTTTGCCGGAGACGACACTTTTCTATCTACTCTGGATCTCGAGATAGCTGAGTTTGAAGCTTTACTCTACAACTAGCGCCGAAATTACAAACTAATTATTACATCACCAGATTGGTTTTGACCTACTGAACAACTTTGCCGAAGACAGCGTTATTCTAAATAAAGTAGATCTCGAGATATCTGCATGTGATAGCTTCTGCTGGCGAGTGTACATAACAACCACTTCTACATGGCGCCTCTATCGGCCAAATTGCCAGCTAATTGGATGATAGTTGGCATTGTATGGTAGATCTATTTTAGGTCTACAACTTTGCCAAAGAAAGTATGGTGCTATCTTGTAATACGCCTGAGATATTCGCTCACACCCCCAATAAGCCCCATAAGCTCTGTGTTTCCCACAACACGGATTCCTACCACCGACGAATTCCTACTGCACCCCCGAACCAACCGTATGTAGTAAGAGTCTAGACCTTAAATCAATGTAATAACATTTAAGGTACAACATGTAACACCTCAGAAGTAGTTCCTGGAGACACTTCTGGAAGAGTAAAGTGCTTGAGGAATCCTCAGAGGGAATTCTTAGAAGGAATCCTTAATAGGAAATTTTAAGGAATCCTCAGTAGGAATTCCTGGAATACTCAGCATTACTTACTTCTTAGAGGAACTCTTAGAAGAATCCTGGAGAAATTCCTAGAGGATTCCTCAGCAGAAATTTCTGGAAAAATCATGGGGGGAAACCCTGGAGAAATACTCAGCAAGACTTTCTGAAAGAATTCATGGAGGATTTCTCAGCAGAAATTCCTGGAGGAATACTCAGCAGGAAATCTTGAAAGAACTCTTGTGTGAAATCCTTAGTAGGAGAATTTGAGGGATTCATGGAGGAATGCTCAGCAAGACTTCCTGGAGGAATTATTAGAGGAATCCTGGAGGAACTCCTGGAGTATTCCTCGGCAGGAATTTCTGGAGGAATCCTAAGTAAGAAATCTTGAGCAATCCTCAGCATGAATTCCTAAAGGAATTCACAGCAGGAATTTCTGGAAAAATCCTTAGAAAGAATTCTGGAGCAGCAGAGAATTCTGAACAACTCGAACTGTTGGAGAAAACAGCCTGAGCATCAGCTTCTGAAAGGAACTGCTTAAAAAAAACATCCAGAAAACAACCTAAAATAAAATTCCTTTTACAGAAAATTCTTTTAAAAAAATGCATGAGTAAAATACCATAAACACGAGGAACTTGCGGAGAGAAATTTTCTGACGGAATACCCATATAAAAATTCTAAAACGAAACACCCGCTTAACTTAGTTACAAAAACCCCTAGGTGGAACTTTTGCAAAAAAAATCCTATGCTCTAAAACCGATCAATATATGTATATCTGTCCTCTACGGACACGAGACATGAACCATGCTCGAGGAGGACCTGCAAGCACTCGGAGTTTTAGAGCGACGCGTGCTAAGGACGATCTTCGGCGGAGATGCATAATGTTCATTATGCAACTTAAATGAGTTGCATAATGAACATTATACATTTACTTTTCTTTATTCAACTCATTCAACTTAACCAGTTCGGTAAAAATGTTTATATTTAATGATACCCAAAATGAGTTGCATTGAACAGATATTATCATTACTGAAATGCATAATAGTTATTCATGCAACGAGTTGCAAAAAGATGATTTTTTTAGCACGAGTCGTACATTTATCTAACGAGGCTTGCCGAGTTGGATAAATTTACATAGTGTGCTGATAATATCGAGTTTTGCAACGAGTTGAATACAAAATTGTATGCAATGTTTTTTTTCATTATACAACTCATTTGAGTTGCATAATGTTCATAATGCAACTTATTTCCATTATGCAACTAATTTCAGTTGCATTATGAACTAGTACGGAAAAGTAGGTCATTATGATACTGAAACGAGTAAATAACATTATAGTTAAAATTATGATACTGAATTGCATAAAATAGTTTTCGGTCGTTTTGAAACTTAGTGTTGCTGATAACAATTTTAGATTGTTCGGTTCTATCCACAGATAACAGATGTATGCCCAAGCGAAACAAAAACACGCGAAAATTTTTCAAGCAAAAATCTAAGCAGGCTAAATGTTCGTAACAAAATGTGCTTTCCAGACCAATGCACTGCATCGTTTAAATCAAGAATCCTCACATGGCTTTATGTACGGGAATCCCGAAAAGTCTAGGATTATTTCATGGGAATCCTGCAGCGAGCCCCAGGAAATTATCTCGTCTCTGCTCGGAAACTTTAGCACAGACAAACAGACGCAACATTGGCTTTTCGTTAAGTGGATTTCATATCACCAGCATAGAGATATCACATTTTCTATCGTAATCGTCGCAAGTTTTCAACGATTATTTTGAAAACAAAATGTCAAATCGTCGGTTAAGCTGAAGACAAAGTTTGCTTCACTAATACAAATGAATGCTTTGGATTGTGTACCATTGAAGGTTTCACGCAGTATGAAGCCAGATGAAGTTCTTCAGATAATCCTGTTTTTAATTTCTATTTGTCTGTGGCTTTCCTCGGCGAAGTTGAACATGGCCAGCAATGGCAGTTTTCATACTTTTTCTCCTCTAACCATCGATTGAATGACTGTTCTTTTCCAAACAGCTTTCCATGAGCAAATTAAAATGATAGTTATAAATTTTACAATATAAAAACTAACCGTATTCAATCTACAAATTACTTCGTTACCGTGCAAAGCAAGGTGCCGTATAAAAAGCCAAAGTCCGAGGAAATATTACTGGTCGAGTGTTAGGTCCAATTGTCTGTGCACATAAATTCTCAAAGACTCTCTTTTTGGTCTTCCCAAGCGACAATCTTCATCGGTCGCGGAACAGCAACAACGCGGAGATAACGAATTGTCGCTCGCATGGTATAAACCCTATAAGACTGTACTGTCCCGACTGCCGTAATCCGTAGTCGGAGTGTGAACTTCAAACCGAATGCATCAGAATTCGGGTCCTGCTAGTGGTAATCTCTATTTGTCCAACGTTTCGGCACTGTTGGACGACGCCTTCTTCAAGAAAAAAAAAGAGATAAATAAATCAATTTGATCCTATTAGCCAGAAAAGCCGTTAAGCCCTAGAGCATTGATTAAAGTCGAATCTTAGATCAAGTTTAGACTATTTTTGATTGATGAATTCTGTAGTTGGAGGATGAGTCGACCGTTGAACATCCTTATCACGTTGCAGTTTGCCTGGTTCGGGCTGGCCTCTGAGATATATGGTGAGTATCAGGACCTCAGAGATGTAAGTTTCGCCAAACATCTAACGAGTGCTTTGCTTGTAGAGGGCCTCATATGTACCTTGCCGGATGGAGAAACTAATGGAACGTGTCGTCAAGAGACGAGTTGTCTCTATTTGAAGACCGTTCTACAGAAAGACTGGAAGACGTGCTCGCTCGATGCAAGTTCTAGGATTTTCTGCTGTCCGGAGAAGCAACCAATCGTCCTTCAAGATGGGCAAGTTCGCTCCAAATACAAAAGTGATGAAATGTGTGCAAGTTTTGCGGAAATGCCTGGAACCGCAAATCACATTTTAAGTGGGATAGAAGCCGAAATTGAGGATTTTCCTTATCTGGGTGCCCTAGCATTAGTGGATGACAGCGATGCAACGAATGGAGCAAAGTACGGTTGCGGAGCAAGTCTTATTTCGGATCGATTCGTTCTGACGGCCGCAAGTTGCGTTATCGACAAAAGAGTTGATCACGTTCGGTTTGGAACGCTGACCCTCGAGGATGTTGTTGGCGAAGGACCAGTAATTATTGGCATCCAGAGTATCATCATCTATCCTCTTTACTACGGGCGCCGTACCGCTAGAAATGATATAGCTTTGATCGAGTTGAATCGCGCGGTAGTTGAAGACTTCTTGATACCAGCATGTTTATATACGGAACCTGACGACCCCTTGCCGAGTGTACCGTTGACAATTGCTGGATGGGGAAGTACCGATTCTAATGATGCGGAAATGTCCCCCGTCTTACTGAAGGCTCAGGTGTCGATCTACGAGCGAGATAAATGCAACTCTGTGCTGAAAAGAGACTCGAATCGGTTCAGAAAAGCTGGACTATACAGCGGACAGCTGTGTGTCCTTGGTAAAAGTGACGGTGGCCTTAAGAACGCACCATGCGTCGGCGATGCTGGAGGGCCGTTAGAATTATCCGTTGGACGTAGGAAGTATATTGTGGGTATTACGTCCTCTGGTAAGGTATGCGGTACGATGTTTCCCAGTATATATACCCGTGTATCACAGTACATCGGATGGATTGAGTCCATTGTTTGGCCTTAATAAAGATAGTGAGCACTTATTTTAATACCATCTTTTATTATAAATCTGTGGTGATATCGCAGTAGCCTGTGCGTGTGTTGCGTATGTGGACGTTTTGAACTGCCAGTATTTTCGCTTCCGGTAATTTTTAGTTCGGCTTATGGATACCGGAAGCAACTTCGCACTGGTTGATGACGTTGCTCTCTTAGCGCAACGGCGTTCTGCAAACAAGCGTTAGATTGGTATTTAGCAGGACATCGCAGCAGAGGCAGACCCAGAGGCTCATGGCGGCGCAGCCTCCCCGAGCAGAGGAGAATAGCAAGTTTATAACTACGAAATCACTTAACCTGTTTTTATATCTTGTTTTGTTATTATTAAATTATCAAGACATAGCTTTTCCATAACAAATTTTGTTGGACAATCTCATTTTGTTATAATGAAGCTATTGATATACATTAACTAAATTACATTTAAATAACATGTTTTGTTGAAGAACAAGTTTAGTTATTGTTGTACTATTGATCAACTTATCAGCAATAGCGCAACAGTAACAAGTTTTGAAATCACAGCAACAATTCGACCATTATGACCTGTCCCTTTATGTTGTTCCATTTTTCTATTCAGTTGAAAAGGAAATTCCTGAACGACTCCTTTTAAGAATTCCTTAAATAATTTTCGGATAAGCGCTTGCAAGTTCTGGAGGAACCTTTCGAAAAATCCCTGGAGAAGTCTTCAAGAGAACTACTGGCGCAATTTTCTTAGAAATTCCGAAGTTAATTCTTCGAAGCAATTATTAGGATTCTTGGCAGAATCTTTTGAAAACTCCTGCAGAATCCTTCGGAAAAACTCATGGTGAAACCCTCACAGAAATTTTCAGAGAAATCTTAAGATGAACTTCAGGACTAATGATCACAGGAAATTCTGAAGAAACCCCTGAAGGGATTCTATGCAGGATTCTGGAGGAATTTCTAGAGGAGTCTTCGAAAATCCATGAAAGATTCCGTCAAAGAATTCTCGGAGAAATTTCTGGAAGATTTTTGGAGTCATTTATGAACAACTTCATGACCAAATCTGTCGACAAATTTTTGGAAGAATTTTATGACAAAGTCATTTGATAAGGATATAAGGACTTTTTGACGGAATCCTTAGAGAAATAAATAGTGGAATTTTAGAAAAAAATATTGCAAACATTTCTGGTGAAAGTCCTGTAGGAGAAATTGTAGCAAATTTTTTGGAGGAATTCTTGTAGAATCCAGGAGGAATATTCGACATAATTTTTGAATCCAGATCTTTCCAGGAAAATTGTAATAATCTGTACAATATTTCCAATATCCCAAAAAAATTCTGCAAATCTGTTGAGCATTCTAAAAATACTGAAAAAAAAACAAAGGTCACGCGTGCTCCGAAAACAATTAAAGTATAACAGTTTATAAAGTACAGGTGGAAATCGAAGCTCGTCGTATTTGATAATATAGAAATTACTAAAGTTCGAATATATTGCGACTTCAAATCTCTTAGAATAAATTAAAAGCTGAATATAGTATTTTTCGATCATTTGAAAATATTTCTTACGTCAGAGTGATGAATTTCATGTTATTGGCGGGTTTGTGAGACAAAGCGAATAATTTTATATAATAAGTATTATAACCTATTTAGTAACGAGTTTGGTATCATAGCAAATTCTGCTCTCCGATTATTGATAATATTATTAATATCAGAATGTGTTATTGACATATTTTCCGAATTCACTGTTATTAAGTTGTTATTGAAACTAACAAAACAAGTTATTGAAATGGTTTTCCAGGAACATTTTTTGTTATGGAATTTGTTATTTTGCCGCTTATGACAGACAAGGTTATAACACAATATGTTATGGTAATAACATAAAAATAATTGATTTTATTATTCAGTTATTTTGCCCAAATAACACAGCTCCTTATGCTGTTGTTATTCCCTTCTGCTCGGGATCAACAACGAAATCAAGCAAGACGACAGAAATTTGATCTGGCCACAGGTCAAGGCGATGGCAGGCAATCGCCCAGGATGGAGATCTTTCAATTCGACTCTCTGTACCACCGTGTGTGCTCAGAACTGAAAGTACGTAAGTAGACGCAACTCTGTACAAGCGATACGACACCGCTTCCAAATTGTCACAGCCCAGTTAGAAATGCCTCGGGCATATCATGAACGACGCCAGTAACTTCCTTATTACGGCATACTGGTCTTGTTTTGTAACTGAAACGGTACACGCTTAGGTAACTACGCACTGTAGTGTCCGGAGGGACAACTCCGAGCACACCAGCCGAATCCTGCAGCCAAACGCACGCCAACGAGGAGGAGCGATTCCTTCTCGCACAAAATGCTTTACACGGAAAAATATTATAACCCAAAGAATAAGTTTTAAAAACTCAAATTTGGCTAAACTGCTTAAAGTTTTAACTCAAAGTTGGGTTGTTTTCTCCCTCGCCCCACCGCAATGTTGTCGAAAACAAAGAGAGAAGCATCGACGCATCCGCTGCTCTTCCGTGGAAGAAGTCAAATTTGGGTTTTCTTGAATTAACCTAAATTTGCGTCATTTGAGGCCTCCGTTGGGTGAAAATAACTTACCACTGGGTTGATTTTTTTGCCGCTCTCAAACGAGAACTACTCACTCACCACTTTCGCTGTTTAACGCAAATTTGAGTTATTCCACGGAAGACCGGGATTGCGTCAAAACAACTTAAATTTGGGTTGATTTGTAGTACAGTGTACAAGACTGTGGTGCATCACCACAACTGACGCTATATGCCCTATTAATCTTTTTCTCTCTATCTCTCTCAACCCCTACATTCTCCCCCTGTGCTACTCTCTAATTGTTTTAAAAATTCAAAACGTTAGAATAAAAAAAACAATTAAAAATGTATGATTTTCTACCAACATTATAAACCTGCATTGAACATTATTGAAGCACAACTTATAATTGTTTTCGTTAGAAAACAAAAGTAATAAAATCGATCATCGTCATTGCATTTTCTTAATTTCCAACCAATTTGTTAGACACCTTGATTAAATCTTTTTATATTTATTTTAAACCTTTGGCATTGTTATGCAAATCTTTTATAAGCTTTTTGCGACCTTTTGGTAAGTTAGCTTTCCAAAAGCCCATTTGTTATTCAGATCCTTTAAAGTAAGCTTTTCATTATGATCATCATCCTCCATCATCATCATTATCATGCTACTTATTCTACATTCGTCATTTCTCATACTTCACCTTACATCCTGCATCCTCTATTTTACATCATTCATCAACATCATAATCATCATCATCATCCTTCATTCTTCATCCTGCATCCTTCACCCTTCATCCTTCAACCATAATCCTGCATACTTCATTACCATTATCATAATCATCATCATTCTTCATCTTTCATCATCCTTTATCCCAATACTTCATCCTGCATCATCATCATATATATATTTATAGATATACTTTATCCTTCATCTTACATCCTATATCCTTTATACTTCATCCAACATCTTTCCTTTATCTTTCATCTTTCATCCTACATCGTATATCCTTCTTCCTTCGTCCTAAATCTTTCTTCCTTCATCATATATTCTTCACCCTTCATCTTCATCATCATTATCATGCCGTATCATTAATCTTAATCATCATCATCCTTCATCCTACATCATATATCCTTCATTCTCCATCCTACATCCTTCTTCCTTCATCATACATTCTTCATCCTTCATCCTACAACATAAATTCTTTATCCTTCATCTTCCATCCTACGTACTTCATCCTACATCATCTATTCTTTACCCTCTTCATCTTCCATTCACATCATCATCACCATCATCCTATATCCTTCATACTTCATCATCATAATCATTATCATCATCATCATCCTTAATCCTTTATCCTACATCCTATATTCTACAGCCTACACCTACATCTTTCTTCCTTCATCCTACATTCTTCATACTTCATCCTACATCATCTACTCTTTGTTCTTCATCTTTCATTCTTCATTCTTTATCCTTCATCCTTTGCCCTTCATCCTTCATTCTTTATCCTTCATCCTTTATCCTTCATCCTTCACCATTATCATAATCATATTCATTATCATCATTATCATCATCATTCATCCTACATCCTACATTCTTCATCACTCATCCCAGCACATTTCATCCTACATCCTTTATACTTCATCCTTCATGTTTCATCTTTCATCATCCTTCATCCTACATACTTCATCCTTCATCGTCATCGCCATTATTCTACATCCTTCATCCTTTATCCTTCATCTTACGTCCTATATCCTTCATACTTCATCCAACATCTTTCCTTTATCTTTCATCTTTCATCCTACATCCTATATCTTTCTTTCTTAATCCTTCATCTTACTTCCTTCATCCTACATACTTCTTCCTTCATCATACATTCTTCATCATCATCATCGCCATCATTCTACATCCTTTATCCTTCATCTCACATCCTGTATCCTTCATACTTCATCTAACAACTTTCCTCTATCTTTCATCCTACATCATATATCCTTCCTTCTTCATCCTACATCTATCTTCCTTCATCATACATTCTTCATCCTTCATCATACAAAATTAATTCTTTATCCTTAATCTTGGGGCAAGACACTGTGCTGGAGAGTACATTTTCCTTCACAGGGCTGCTCAGAATTCCTCCGGATTGCTCCCGTTTTTGCTTGGGTGTTGCCTGATTCATCGCCAAATCAAAACAATATTGCCCGATATCTCGCCTTTCTTGCAGTTTTAGGGGTGTTTTTCAACAAATTTCGTCGATCATTGGTGAAAAGAGTTACTCAGAATTTCTCAGAGTTACTCTTGTTTGCACAGTGTCTTGCCCCTAGTCCTTAATCTTCTATCCTTCATACTTCATCCTACATCATTCATTCTTTATCCTCTTCATCTTTCATTCACATCATCACTACCAGCATCCTGTATCCTTCATATTTCATCATCGTAATCATCATAATCATTATCATCATCACCATTTTCCTTAATCCTACATCCTACATTCTTCATCTTATATACTTCAGTCTTCATCCTACATCTTTCTTTCTTCATCCTACATTCTTCATCCTTGATCATCATCATCATCGCCATCATTCTACATCCTTTATCCTCCATCTCACATCCTGCATCCTTCACACTTCATCTAACAACTTTCCTCTATCTTTCATCCTACATCATATATCCTTCCTTCTTCATCCTACATCTATCTTCCTTCATCATACATTCATCATCCTTCATCCTACAACATTAATTCTTTATCCTTCATCCTACATCATCCATTCTTTATACTCTTCATCTTCCATTCACATCATCATCACCAGCATCCTGTATCCTGCAAACTTCATCAACATAATCATCATGATCATTATCATCATCATCATTTTCCTTAATCCTACATCCTACATTCTTCATCTTATATACTTCAGTCTTCGTCCTACATCTTTCTTCCTTCATCCTACATTCTTCATCCTTGATCATCATCATCATCGCCATCATTCTACATCCTTTATCCTTCATCTCACATCCTGTAACCTTCATACTTCATCCAACAACTCTCCTCTATCTTTCATCCTACATCTTATTATATCCTTCACTCTTCATCCTACATCTATTTTCCTTCATCCTACATTTTTCATCCTTCATCATCATCATCATCACCTTCATTCTACATCCTTTATCCTTCATCTTACATCCTATATCCTTCATACTTCATCATCATAATCATCATAATCATTATCATCATCACCATTTTCCGTAATCCTTCATCCTACATTCTTAATCTTATATACTTCAGTCTTCATCCTACATCTTTCTTCCTTCATCCTATATTCTTCATCCTTGATCATCATCATCATCGCCATCATTCTACATCCTTTACCCTTCATCTCACATCCTGTATCCTTCATACTTCATCTAACAACTTTCCTCTATCTTTCATCCTACATCATATATCCTCTCTTCTTCATCCTACACAGCTAGTTTCGATTACCGACTTCGGTAATTTTTTTACTGGGTTTTTGAACTGCTGATCACCCAGTAGTTTTTTCGTTACCGAACGAACCCAGTAAATTGAAAAATCGTACAGTTGTCAAAATATACCGAAAAAGTCAGTACATTTTGTGACAAACTTTTACTGGCTTTTCAGTAAATTTTTTGTTTATGTTGTTTTACCGAATTCCCCGGTTTCCCAAAAGGTTCGGCCCAGCTCCCCGATCTTCCAAGTTCATACAATGCTATTTTGGATTGATCTTCATTGCGCTTTTTCTTTTATCACTAAGTAGAATGGAAAATCAGCGACGGATGGATAGGATTTAAATACGGGATAAAACCATTAAAGCTTCAATGTTTTTCGGTGAGAATTTGTCAGCCTTGATGCAAGCGACACTGTACGTAGCGACATGAAGCTGAACGAATGCATCTGAAAAACCTCACAAGAGAAGCCTCAGAATCAGTTTCATGAGACCGTGATTCCATACGAAATTGATGCCGTTCGCTGATTTTCCATTGCTTACCTAGACGACGAAAATAAAACGCTTCACTTCCTGATAGAACCGCGATTCCTATCTTGCTTTAGTCAAACTTTGCTGCTGCCGCTGCTGCTAGATTCTATCTTCATCGTTTGACAGTTGTTTGGAGGGTCAGTGCGATGTTTTGATTTTCTTTTACAAAAACTCAGTAAAATTTTATCAATTACCGAAAATCGGTTCTGGTGTTTACTGGCTTATGGTTCATTTCGGCAAACGATCATGTTTACCGTATAATGAGTTATTCTCTTTACCATACTCAGTGAAATGCAAATAATTCTACTGAATATCGGTATCTTTGCATTTTTCATGCAGAGTCGCAATTTTATTGAATTACGATTCGAGTTCGGTAAAGAAAACTACCGAACACTTAAATCCAAAATAAGTGTGTACATCTATCTTCCTTCATCATACATTCATCATCCTTCATCCTACAACATTAATTCTTTATCCTTCATCCTACATCATCCATTCTTTATACTCTTCATCTACCATTCACATCATCATCACCAGCATCCTGTATCCTTCATACTTCATCATCATCATCATCATAATCTTTATCATCATCATCCTTAATCCTTCATCTTACATCCCATATCCTACATCCTACATTCTACATCTTATATCCTTCAGTCTTCATCCTAAATCTTTCTTCCTTCATCCTACATTCTTCATCTTTGATCATCATCATCATCGCCATCATTCTACATCCTTTATCCTTCATCTCACATCCTGTATCCTTCATACTTCATCCAACAACTTTCCTCTATCGTTCATGCTACATCATATATCCTTCCTTCTTCATCCTACATCTTTCTTCCTTCATCCTACATTTTTCATTCTCACCATCATCACCATCATTCTACATCCTTTATCCTTTATCCTTCATCTTCCTTTCATCATCACCATTTTCCTTAATCCTACATCATACATTCTTCATCTTATATCCTTCAGTCTTCATCCTACATCTTTCTTCCTTCATCCTACATTCTTCATCCTTGATCATTATCATCATCGCCATCATTCTACATCCTTTATCCTTCATCTCACATCCTGTATTCTGTATCCTTCATACTTCATCCAACAACTTTCCTCTATCATTCATCCTTCATCATATATCCTTCATTCTTCATCCTACATCTATCTTCCTTCATCCTACATTTTTTCATCCTTCATCATCATCATTATCATCCTTAATCCTTCATCCCATATCCTACATCCTACATCTTATATCCTTCAGTCTTCATCCCAAATCTTTCTTCCTTCATCCTTGATCATCATCATCATCGCCATCATTTTACATCCTTTATCCTTCATCTCACATCCTGTATCCTTCATACTTCATCTAACAACTTTCCTCTATCTTTCATTCTACATAATATATCCTCCCTTCTTCATCCTACATCTATCTTCCTTCATCATACATTCATCATCCTTCATCCTACAACATTAATTCTTTATCCTTCATCCTACATCATCCATTCTTTATCCTCTTCATCTTCCATTCACATCATCATCACCAGCATCCTGTATTCTTCATACTTCATCATCATAATCATCATAATCATTATCATCATCATCCTTAATCCTTCATCCTACATCCCATATCCTACATTCTACATCTTATATCCTTCAGTCTTCATCCTAAATCTTTCTTCCTTCATCCTTGATCATCATCATCATCGCCATCATTCTACATCCTTTATCCTTCATCTCACATCCTGTATCCTTCATACTTCTTCCAACAACTTTCCTCTATCTTTCATCCTACATCATATACCCTTCTTTCTTCATCCTACATCTTTCTTCCTTCATCCTACATTTTTCATTCTCATCATCATCACCATCATTCTACATCCTTTATCCTTCATCTTCCTTTCTACATCTTCCACCCTACATTATCATCATAAACATCCTTTAACCTAAATTCACTTGACTGTCGCAGCTTACCCTCTCGGGGGAATTCGCTTTACTGTTGCAGCTTACCCTCTCGGGGGAATTCGCTGTTAGCTTACCCTCTCGGGGGAATTCGCTTTACTGTTGCAGCTTACCCTCTCGGGGGAATTCGCTGTTAGCTTACCCTCTCGGGGGAATTCGCTTTACTGTTGCAGCTTACCCTCTCAGGGGAATTCGCTGTTAGCTTACCCTCTCGGGGGAATTCGCTTTACTGTTGCAGCTTACCCTCTCGGGGGAATTCGCTGTTAGCTTACCCTCTCGGGGGAATTCGCTTTACTGTTGCAGCTTACCCTCTCGGGGGAATTTGCTTTTCTGTTACCAAATATTTCATTTCTGCCGCTCTTCTTCGGTAATTACAACTAATAAAGCCTTGAATCAAACTACATACACATATACACAAGTTCACAAAAACATCAACGAAGGACCTTTTTTATGTGTTATTTATACATAGAATGTACCAACCCCACTCCATCCTGTTACAACGAGCCATTCGGTCTTACACCTACAAACCACCGAAAACTAACACAATGCTCCAAATGAAAACGAAGCTGCAAATCCTGTCATCTCCATCCACTATCCACATGCAAATTTTAACAGTGGGCCAAATAATTGCCAACATCTCCTATCCAGAGAACATCCAGCGACCACTCGGTGACCGACCGCTACCAAAGTCACGCCATGAAACCAATGCCTGAACTCGGCATGAAAAAAAAATAAAGAAAACCGTTCACCAGCCCATCAAGCAGCAAATGACAAATAAACAATCATAGCAGGACGGAACCGCAACCCGTCACTGTCTCATCGACAAGACCAGCTCCGTCAATCAACAAACAAGCAAGATGGACCAACCAGTGGTCTTAGCCAGTCGTCAAGACAAGTTCAAAGAAAAAAAAAAAAATCAACAAACAAATCCAAAAACAAAAATCACCCTGCACCGACTGCACCAGCCCCACACGCCGCCGGCACATACCTGCAGCTACGGAAGCCAAACACTGGATTTAATCCACAACACAAACGGACACCCTGTCCCGCTTTCAGTCGCCGTCGCCGCCACTTCTCCATCTCGAGGCCACAAAACCACAACACGGGAGCTTACCTACCGGCTGTGCCATTGTAGTGTCCGGAGGGACACCTCCGAGCACACCAGCCGAATCCTGCAGCCAAACGCACGCCAACGAGGAGGAGCGATTCCTTCTCGCACAAAATGCTTTACAAGACTGACGTTTCATTTCATGTTGATCGTTTGCTTTGTTTTTCCGGTGGTGCATCACCACAACTGACGCTATATGCCCTATTAATCTTTTTCTCTCTATCTCTCTCAACCCCTACACGCACAAGAGAGCTGGTAGCGAGCTTGGTAGCGACGGCAATCTATCCTCTTAGTAAGGTCGGGTGACGCTGACTTGAAACGGCGGATGGGCTAATGTCAGCGCTGTCGTCCGTCCCATAAAACCTGACCTGTACCCAGCTTAGGCAACTAACTGGGTGGAAGTAAGTTCACTGACTAACGCTGATCCGTCTCTGAGCTCCGTGTCCATAAGGGCCTGGGTCAACCCTCGGGTGGCCTTCCTGCTTGCATAGATAACCACCAGGATCATTGGCGAATACTTCATTTGCAATGAGGGACAGCGGCTCTAAGAGGGGCCCAACAGAAATGATGACTACTAAATTCACGAACAACAATAATGTGATCGAGAGTGGATAGGCAGAGGGAACGGCGTTGAACCCGTTCGCGCGAGGAGGACTGGCGAGATCGCTACTACGAGGAGCTGGTGTACCCACTAGCGAGCGGGCGGTAGGAGGTTCAACGGAAGGAGCACAAGGCGGCGCAGCACCGGCCGAGGAAGCGTAGATGACTGGCGCGTACCTCACGCAGGCGGTGAACCACAACAGGAGCCGTCTACCAAAGATGTTGCGTTGGTATACAATAGTGTGTTACCTCTGTGATAGGTCCCAATCCCAATTTTGCATTTTTCTTTTTGTTTTTTTCTTCGTTTTCTTGTTTGTTTTCATTTGTAAATAATTATGCTTAAGTACTAGAACAAATAAACCAGACCTGTAAATATGTAAATACTTTCCTATACTCCTTTCCTATGATACCAGTTACTTTAAACTTCCTGTAAATAATAAAACCATATGAATTTGCTAAAATGAAATAAAATAAATAAATTTGAATTTGAATTTCCGTGCCCTATCATCCCCCTGGTATCTCAACGCTAAACCATTCCCTATCCTATGTAAATATTCATCATGGCGCGCGGTACCAACTTTCCGGAGACAAACCCTCCCGGGAAATGTTCTCCTATGCTTGGAATTTGCGGAGTCAGCGAATGCCTTATAAGCCTAAGCAAGCTCAGGCCAAGGCCCCTTTTTGGTAACAAAATTCCAACAGTTTAAACGTTCCGTTATCTCAAAAGTTTTATTCCACTCCCCTCAGGAACAAAATTCATAAAGTGAGTGCAGTACAAATTTCTGCCAGTGATTTCGGTGAAACGTTTTGTTACCGAGAGTGATCAAGAAGCTGCGACATCCAGCAGTCTGGTGCAACGGACGAATTTCCCGCCAGCCCCCGGATAGCAAAGGACAGCGAACCGCCACCGTCAAAACGCAGGTGAAGCTGCCGTTATCCAGAGCTCCAACCCGGCCGTCGCCATAGCTGTCGGCAAGCATTCCGGCCCGCTCGATATTCCCTGGACGAAAGACATTCGTTCTGAAGGACGAAAAGGTACCACTACGACGCACAGTGGGATCATTCTGAAAAAAGACGATCAAAACCTCTAAGAGCCGTTAAATGACATTTTAGCATATAGGTGTCTTTGGAAGATGTGTTCAGAAATATCGTCTTTATTTTTATGCATATTCACTGTATGGTAAAACTGTAGGGTGAACCCGAGCAAAAAAATATTTTTTCAAAATATTTTTTTAGAGGGTAGATGTCTTCAGCAAAGTTGTAGAACAAGTAATTTCAAGTATCTTTGCTAAAGACACCATATAGTTTGGACACAGACAAACAGACGTAACACTCTGATGATTCCCATCGTGCACCGATTTAACGGTCTTTTTCAAAATTTGATAGTTGGCCAACTGCCCAACCGTGGCGCTCGCATAGTTTTTGTTCGAGTTTGACGTTTGCTCACTACCGCCACCTAGTTGGTGGTCGGCCAAACATTGTCCCTTTAGCATTGGGCGAATATGTTTCCGTGACTATGATTTGAATCGAAAAATAATCGAAGAGTTACGTCTGTTTGTCTGTGGTTTGGACTTCATTTTTTGGGAGAAAATATGAAAGTTTAAAAAACAACCTCAAAATCAGTTTTTTTGAACTTTTCCATGATTATATCGTAAAATTTCAACGTGATATGTTCTACAAGTTTGTAGGTACTACTGGAATACACTATCTTGCCGAAGACACCAACTCTGTAAAATTGAAAACTGCTCCAGTAAACCAATTTTTTTGAAATTTTTTCAGTATTTTCACTATTGAATATTTTTTGAATAGGCACATTTTGGCAGCCGTGCTATCAAAATTTCAATGCTTTATCATGTCCAGAATAGACCAAAAGTGACTTAACAATCGGGTCTGATAAGGCACTTTGATTTCTGATGCTATTTTAATAGTCATTTTTCAAAGAAAATATTCACAAATTTCATACAAATCAATTAATACAAACTGAAAACACTTCTACATTATTATTTGTTAATCCAAATAGTATTCTTGTTGAAATAGTCTACATTTCTAACACTGTGGTTGACTTTACATTGAATAAGTTTTTAACACCAATTATAAACTGTGTTTTTTATCTAATTTTTTATTGTAACTCCCAATGCATTTGTTTATGTTACATACATTAATCAATCAACTAATACAATGATAACATGTTTTTTCATATGCTATGTTAACATTATAACTTCACTTAAAAAACTAAAAAGGCGAAAATATAATGAGTGCCTCTACAAGTTTTGTGTTGAAAATAAAAAAATAAAATAAAACGAGTGAAGCATTATTACATCACATTGAAATAGCCAGTATCAGTTAGAGATATTCTAGGTTGTAAATCTTACGTTATGATGAAAATTCTTCACAGATATTTTATTGAAATTGGTTATGCTGTTTGATACTCTTTAAAATTTTTTTTTCCAGTTTTCAAGAACTACGTCCGTTAGGTCAATTCCTGTCCATGATTTTCAAAATTCCTTCGTCGTAGACATATTACCTCGGTTCATCCCTTGACAAATCCACATCAAGATCACGGCTCGATTATGGATACTTTTCCGGAGGAGCCTTTAGTTTTAAGTTTATATTATAACGATTTTTTGAAAAGATAAAAAGGTTTTGTGCCTTTTTGAGAAAGATTTCGTATATAAGGAAATCACTCAAAGAAAGATGCTTTTGCCTCTTTCAAAATTTGTAGTTCAAAATAAATGACACTAACAGTTGAAATAGTCTACATTTATTTAACTTGTTTTTGTTTATTCAGAAGTACTACTTGGATGAGCGAAAGGTTGTATGAGATTTGTGAATATTTTCCTTGAAAATTACTATTAAAATAGCATCAGAAAACAAAGTGCCTCATCAGACCCGATTGTCTAGTCACTTTTGGTCTATTCTGGACATAATGAACCATAGAAATTTTGACAGCACGGCTGCCAAAAAGTGCCTACTCAAAAAATATTCAGTAGTGAGTTTCTAACTAATCTAAACATTTAAAAAACGATATTTTTTGTCGAGTATTCAATGTGAAGTCAACCACAGTGTTAGAAATGTAAACTATTTCAACAAGAATACTATTTCGATTAACAAATATTAATGTCGAAAAGTTTTCGTGAGTTTTCAGTTTGTATTAAATGATTTGTATGAAATTTGTGAATATTTTCTTTGAAAAATGACTATTAAAATAGCATCAGAAATCAAAGTGCCTTATCAGACCCGATTGTTAAGTCATTTTTGGTCTATTCTGGACATGATAAAGCATTGAAATTTTGATAGCATGGCTGCCAAAAAGTGCCTATTCAAAAAATATTCAATAGTGAAAATAGTGAAAAAAATTTCAAAAAAATTGGTTTACTGGAGCAATTTTCAATTTTTCAGTGTTGGTGTCTTCGGCAAGATAGTGTATTCCAGTAGTACTTACAAACTTGTAGAACATATCACGTTGACATTTTACGATATAATCATGGAAAAGTTCAAAAAACTGATTTTGAGGTTGTTTTTTTTTTAAATTTTCATATTTTCTCCCAAAAAATGAAGTCCAAACTATATGGTGTCTTCAGCAAAGATACTTGAAATTACTTGTTCTACAACTTTGCTAAAGACATCTACCCTCTGAAAAATTATTTTGAAAAAATTTTTTTTTTGCACGGGTTCACCCTACAGTTTTACCATACAGTGAATATGCATAAAAATAGAGAAGATTTTTCTGAACATATCTTCCAAAGACACCTATATGCTAAAATGTCATCTAACGACTCTTAGAAGTTTTGATCGTCTTTTTTCAGAATGATCCCACTGTGCGACGTCACAGGTGAAATATTAGTGCATTCCTTAACCCGTTGAATTCCCCTCCATTGAATTTGTAGAATAAATCTAACCCTTGAATTTGAAACAAATATCTAGTAAAAAGCATAATTATTTCGCGCGCAATTCCCTTTCCTCTCTCTTATGTGTTATAAATTGAATTCGCAGTGCAAGATTGGGAAGTGAGTCCGCCCAACAGTTCTCACATTTCTCCCGGACAGACCCTGAGAGGGCTAAGTGTAAATAGTTCTTCAAAATTTTAATTGTAAATAGTTTTTGTGAATATTGAATTTTTTCCTTGAAATTAGTTTTTTTTACTTTTTTCTTAGTGTTAGTGTTTTTCTTTACCTTTTTCTTAAATTATATTGAATTAAATAGTAAATTAGTAACAAGTGGCCGAACAGCTGGACGAGCTGATCGGCTCCACGAGCGGGTGGACTACCATCAGCAAGGACCTGAAACAGGGCCTGCTAAAGCTCCGCAAGTCGCTGGCTCCAGCCAAGAAGGAGTATGATCTCATGGCCGAAGAGCGCAGTGCGGCTGACGCGAGCAGGGAGGAGCCGTGTGGCTCTATGTCGGCAACGCGATGATGCAGCACGAAACCATGCAGAGCTCGCCGGAGCCGTAGCGGAGAGGTCAAACCGCCATATGGCTCGAGCTGCAAGAAGCGTCCGGCAGAGGTGAGCGAAAAGCCTAAATGCCCAGCCACGCGAGTAGGTCGAACCAACCGACGATAGAGTAATGCGGGGCAAAAGTTCGCACCTAACAGACTTCACAAAATAACTATTAAACTAAAAGAAAACAATATCGTTTTTCTTCGTTAAACGGGTCCCTACCATGTTGCCTTCAAAACGTAGTACTAGATGTTTTCGCGTTCCTTTTGTAGTTTTAGTAATACAATTTTTAATACAAGTACTCAAATGCGAACTTTTGCCCCATAGTGGGGGCAAAAGTTCGCATTATGCGGGGCAAAAGTTCGCACCTTGTACAGGGTAGTTTATTGGTGCGATGTTCATTTATTTCATGTTAATTCATGTTCGTCTTTTCACTATTGCCTTGAAATCTGTTTCTTTCTGTTCTTAGCATTACGGCTCAACTGGAATACGACCTGGTGTTCAGCTTTTGTATAGAATGTGTTTTATGAAGGCTTCCACAAATATTAACTAAGACCTGTCATTTCCAGCGTTACTGAAGTTGTCAAAATAGACTGTGGGGTAATCATAGAGATACGTGTTGTACAAAATACATGAAAAAAAAAAACAAATATGCAGCAAAACTGTTAAAAGGGACCGTAATCGAATCTTATCCCCGTCAGTATGGTGATGAATTAAAATTGTGAATTTCCAAACTAAGCTATGAAAGACTCCGGTAAAGCAGATAAACATAAGACCTTCAGAAACATACGTAAAGACACGACGAGGATGACAAAGAAAATGTTTCAAAATGTTTTTTAGCCATTTTTCATTTCTTGATTTAAATTGGTAAACATAATATTTGCCTTACAATCAATCTTCTTACAAAACTAAGTTCAAACCCTCCGCAGCAACGATTTCAGGGTGCATACTACACATATTTAT
Source organism: Aedes albopictus (assembly GCF_035046485.1). Taxonomy (NCBI): domain Eukaryota; kingdom Metazoa; phylum Arthropoda; class Insecta; order Diptera; family Culicidae; genus Aedes; species Aedes albopictus. The sequence goes on from NC_085136.1 coordinate 104,148,562, forward strand.
TTTTGAGAAAATTGCCTTTCTAGGTCTTAATCAAATAAATCACGTGAAAAACGAACAAAACAATTTCTTAGATTTTTTACTGACGAACACACACGAAGATTTCTGTGTAATTGAATCTCTTGCACCTCTATGGAAAAACGAAGTATTTCATACGGCAATTGAGTATTCTGTATTTGTACATAATAATAGCATCCCCATCGAATGTGAATATGAAAATGTATTGGATTTCAACAAAGCAAAATTTGACAATATTAAGGCTAAATTAAATAGGACAAACTGGCAATCTATTTTAAGGAGTCAACGAAGTATTGATTGCGCTGTGGGAATTTTTTACGAAATATTATCGGGTATTATTCAAGAAGAAGTTCCACTTACGAAAAAGCGACGAAATTACAATTCCAAAAATCCAATTTGGTTCAACAAACAAATTCTGAATTTGAAAAATCGAAAGCAGAAGGCTCATAAAACATACAAAAAATACGCAAATCAAGAAAATTTGATGAAGTATTTAAACATTTGCAATCAACTTAACACAGCAATGTCTTCTGCTCTTTCTGATTATAATGTAAAAACCGAAAGTGAAATTAAGTCATGTCCAAAGAACTTTTTCAATTATGTTAAATCCAAGTTAAAGTCAGCCAGTTTCCCGTCCAAAATGACATTAGACGAAAAAGAAGGACATAATTCAGAAGAAATTTGCAATCTTTTTGCATCATTCTTCCAAGAAACTTACACAAATTTTTCAGATAATGATCGTGATTTTGAATACTTTTCCTATTTTCCTGATTTTCCAAACGATGTTAGTGTCAGTCACATTAATGTCAAAGACATTTTGGCTAGAATCAATGACCTAGATATCACAAAAGGTTCTGGACCAGACGGAATTCCTCCATCTTTCTTAAAACCATTAGCAGTTGAACTTACAACTCCATTATTTTGGTTATTTAACATGTCGCTGGAATCTGGAAAATTCCCGATGGAATGGAAAAAATCTTTCCTAATACCCATTTATAAGTCTGGTAAAAAATGTGATGTTCGAAATTATCGTGGAATTGCTATTATTTCATGCATACCAAAACTTTTTGAATCAATCATCAACAGAAATGTTTTCGCTCAGATTAAAAATAGAATAACTAATTCTCAACATGGCTTCTTCAAAGGCCGTTCAACAGCCACTAACCTGCTTGAGTTTGTCAATTACTCTTTGAATGCAATGGAAAACGGTAATCATGTGGAAGCTCTCTACACTGACTTCAGCAAAGCATTCGATAGACTGGACATTCCTATGTTGATTTACAAGCTTGAAAAGATGGGAATTGCAACGGGGCTCCTCAGCTGGATCAAGTCTTATCTAACTGATCGTCAACAAATAGTGCGATTCAATGAGAAAAAATCAAAACCAATTAAGGTCACATCTGGAGTTCCCCAAGGTTCACATTTGGGGCCTCTTCTTTTTATTTTATACGTAAACGATATCTCTTTTATACTAAAAAAACTAAATGTTCTTATATATGCTGATGACATGAAGCTGTTCCTAGAAATTAGAAATAAACATGACGCTGATGTACTTAAGAATGAAATTCAAATTTTCCATGTATGGTGCTCTAAAAGTTTATTGGAATTGAATGTAAAAAAGTTCAATCATATAACGTACAGTAGAAAACGATGTCCATCAGATGTCTCAATAAAGCTAGGCAATCAAATTGTTGAAAAATGTGAAAAAATAAGAGATTTGGGTATAATTTTAGACACAAAATTAACGTTTGTAGAACATTATAATACAATTATCCATAGAGCATATAATATGTTATCGTTTATAAAACGTTTTGGTTATAACTTTCAGGATCCATACACTATAAAAACATTATACATTGCGTATGTGAGATCAATATTAGAGTATTGCAGCGTTGTTTGGTCTCCTTACATGAAAAAACATGAAGAACGCATAGAGTCAATTCAGAAGCAGTTTCTATTGTACGCACTACGTAAGTTAGGATGGACAGTATTCCCTCTGCCTTCATACGAAGCACGTTGTTTGCTGATCAACATTCAGACATTGAAAGAACGACGTGAATACGCTATGGTTTCGTTTGTTACTGATATTGTCTCACAGCGTATTGATTCACCTGAATTATTGTCCAAATTGAATTTTTATGCTCCCAGCCGGCATCTACGTGAGAGAAATTTGTTTACAGCGGAACGTCATCATGCTGATTATGCAAAATATGGACCGTTAAATCAAATGATGTACACTTATAATCGGCATTGTGAAATGATTGACCTAAATATGACTAGAACGCAGTTGAAGAAACATTTTCAAAACATTCGAAATCGTAGAAGCTAAATAAAATAGCAGAAAGATGTGGCCTTTAATGATAAAAAACTGAGCTAATAACAATTATAAATATAAAATATGTATAAATAGATATTAAGCATGAAATGTATTGAAATTGGTCTACGTTTGATTGACGACAATAAATAAATAAATAAATAAATAAATATAAATAAATAAATATTATACATATATAGTAGTTTCTATACGGAATCATCATTGCTTCGAAGATTCTGTAATTATATTGATGTACTGGATTCAGAAATCTAGTGCGAACTTTTGCCCCACAGCTACTGCGAACTTTTGCCCCACTGTCGAGGTTTTAACAATGTCCCTTTCTGCAAGAAGCACTAGTAGTTTATTGTTTATTCGAGTGCACCTCGCGAACTACTATGGAATAACGATTCTCCGACATCAAGAGATTATGAGATTTTTCTTCTTCCTGTTACTACAAATTCTTATTCAAAAAGGTCCAAAAATTGTATCAAAACACCTAGAAACACATTTTTTCGCATAACTCTGACAAACCATAACGAAATCGTTCCAATTTTTATTGACGAGTAACTGACCTGATTATGTGTCGAACCCATTCAGATTTGTTTAGGTTTTTAACTCGTGCTCAGAAAAAGACCCACTGCGAACTTTTGCCCCATGCGAACTTTTGCCCCGCATTACTCTAATGCACGCAGCTCAACCTGAACCACTGTGAGACGCAAGCAACAGTGCTGTGGCAGTCAGTCTCGGAGTCAAGTACAGACATCGCCCAACTTTCGGACCCATACCGCGTCCCTCCCGATAACTATCAAGCTGTCAAGCGCACTAGTGGGATTGAGCCCCGTAGTCATCGGAGGAGACTTCAACACTTGAGCGATTAAGTGGGGTAGCCGCTCACGTGGGTTGTGTTGGATGCAGAGTCCATAATTGATGACCTTCTGGAGCCCGGGTCTAAACCCTAGCTCGCAGTGGAGGACAGACGAAGGATACATGCACAGTGATCATCTGACGATTCGATACAGGGTGAAACACGGACGAAGACGGCCACAGCCGAAGGTCAACGACTGTTATAGAGGATGGCTGACCTCGGGTTTCGATAAGCCGGTTGTGGAGCGTTTGCTTATGGAGGATAACACCGACGATCCATCCAGCGATGATCTAGTCGGAACCCTAAGCCGTGCATGTGACGGCGCAATATCAAGGCGATTCCCAGAAATGAACGCAAACCGATATCCACTTATCCGCGAGCGGTAATGGTGGCGGCGGGCATATACAACCGGTTCGAATTTTGACGTTTATTGGAGGAAAGTCAAAACACTGTCATTCTTCTCCTCCCCCCTTCACCCACCGTTCGGTGGCGCCAACCGATTGCGATCCCCAAGAATCGTCAAAATTCGAATCGGTTATTTGTGCCCGCTGCCGCCATTACCGCTTGCGGATAAGTGGATACTGGTGGTGTCCAGAAATCGCACATCCTGCCTAAGAGCGAAGACCACTTTATCAAGAAGGCTTGCAACACTGCTCAAAATCGGGAGTCACTGTTAGTAGCGCCACCACGGATTAAGGTGGAAGCATTTATGGTAGTGTCACGAACGTCCCTCGTTACTGAGCACACCTTCCACTCATCGTAGCGGAAATGATTGACGTTTTTGGCTGACACATCAAACTTGCTGACGTGAGCGAGTGACAAAGATGTAGGAGGAAAAGAGAAACGAAAAGGTGCAATCTTTAACCACGATGCGAGTGATGAAATCCTAAATTGTTTATTTCAAGTGTTGCATTTATTGAATTTGTTATTTTCTATGCTTAACCAGAATGAGAACTCTGGCAGCACTGTTTCTGGTAGTTGGTGCAAAAGCACCTAGTGTTAATTATTCACAAATTCATAGTGTTGTTTGTTCGTTTAATTCATAATCCAAATTTTAAAGTGTAGTTTAAGTCCGGTTGTTAAAACATAAAGTCGTGTATTTGGAATTTGTGTTATCTAAAGCATAAAATTATCAAATTTACGTTATCATTTGATCATCACAATTCATCGCCTGTGCAGTGTATATTACTTGGTGTTTTGTGTATTGTGTGTGGATATACTGTGAACAATCACTCGTTCGCCGTCATAAAGGTATTGTAAGGTTCCCCATAACGGGAGCTCGTGAGAGTCTTGTTGTTTATTTCTGGATTTGAGTATACCCAATAGTAGCACACTAAGTGGTTTCTCTTGTCTCTGGCAAGGGCCATCGTCGCTGCTTACAACTGCCACAAAGTAGTCTGTAGGTATGCAAGTGGTTGCAGTGTAAAAACTGCAGAATTTGGCGAAATTGGGTAGAAAGAATCCAGAATTCTGAGATTCGAGTAAATCCACAAGTAGCACGCGAAAATCGGTTTCTCTGGTCTCTGGCAAGGGCCATCGCGCTGCCTGTAGCTATTGCAAAATAGTGCGGGTAGGCATATGGTTGCGGTGTAAAAACCGCAGAATTTAGCGAAAGTGGATTGAAAGTTCCAGCGACAGACGGCTCAAACAGCCAGTAGTTGTGAAGGGACCTTTCTACCTACGATGGTTAATTAAGTGATACGTATTTATCAGTTTTCTTGTTTGTTTTGTCTTTGTGTTGTGAATGAAATGCATTCCACAGCGTGATAATTTGTGTTGAGGAAAATTGTCTTTTGATTTCAGATTTTAATTTGTTCGATGTGCTGTGTTTGCAGATGCTTTATTTTTACACGCCCTTTACACGTGTTTATGTTTGAGTTGTTGCCGTAAATTGTTGTTGAACCTTTAATTTTATCATTGTTATTATTTCGTTTGTAAATACTTAGCATAGCTAGGTACATAAACCAAGAATGACGGAGAACAAATCTATGGATGTTGCTTATTGCATGGAATGTAAACAAAAAGAAAATGATTTAGATAAACTAATTACGTGCTTCTACTGCTTTTCTAATGCCCATTTCAAATGCCGCAACATTATTGGCTCTGCTATCAAGAAGCTAAAGCGTAATATGTATTTTTGCACTGCTGAATGCTCCAATATTTACAAAAGAATAATTGATATGCAAACTGAACGCACACTTGTAATCGATAACCTTAGCTCCGAACTGAAGAAATCGGTGTGTACTGCTGTATCTGTTCAAATGAATGAAGTAAAAGCAGAAGTCGCTACAATCGCTAAAGCAATAGAAGACTCGCAACAGTTTCTCTCTTCTAAGTTTGAAGATATTGTGCGTGATTTTCAAAATTTGAAGGTAGAAAACTGTCAGCTGAGGTCAGAAGTTGATGTTATGAAAAGGGAGTTGTCATCTTTGAAGTGTCTCGTAAATCAGTTGGAGTGTAACGCTGACAAAGTTAATAAGGAATCTCTCTCCAATAACGCAATAATGCATGGTATCCCAGTCCAATCCAATGAAAACGTTTCTGAAATAGTTACCAAAGTTTCTGATGGCAGTGCTTCCTCCTGATTCCCTTGTATCTGCATCTCGAGTATTCGTAGCAAGCTCTAGTACTAAATGCCATGTGCCCATTAGAATTGTCTTCAAGAGTAAGGCTGGTAAAGAATCTTTTTTGGCTAGTAAAAGGAGGTTTGGAAGGCTACCATCATCTGAAATTGTCAAATCAATGTTATTCAATGGGAAGTCAACTTATGTAACCATTCGAGATGAATTAACCCCACTTTCGTTAGAGCTTCTAAATGAAGTACGCAATATGCAAGCAAAAATGAACCTTAAGTATGTTTGGGCAGGAAGAGAAGGAGCAGTATTAGTGAAAAAGATGAATCGTCCAGGCCTACAGTTATAAAAAGTCGAAATGACCTTAAGAGTTTTGTTAATGGCTGTCCGTCTTCTTTGTCTCCTCAACGAAATGTTTCTTCAAAACTAAAGGTTAGGTCTTGAAATAAGTGAAATATCCTAGTATCCAGTAGTGTCCTTGCGTTGATCCTTTTATATTTAGAATTCACAATGGCAAATGATAATAATTACACTGACAAACAGACGTAACACTCTGATAATTCACATCGTACACCGATTTAACGGTCTTTTTCAAAATTTGATATTTGGTCAACTGCCCAACCGTGGCGCTCGCATCGTTTTTGTTCGAGTTTGACGTTTGCTCACTACCGCCACCTAGTTGGTGGTCGGCCAAACATAAGCCTTTTAGCATTGGGCGAATATGTTTTCGTGACTATGATTTGAATTGGAAAATGTTCGAAGTGTTACGTCTGTTTGTCTGTGATAATTACTTGCATGCAAACTTTGTCGAATACAATGAATCTTGTCCTCTCACTGAATCTAATAATATCCACTTGCGTGTCTTGCAGTGGAATATTAGAGGAATGAATGATCTACACAAGTTTGATTCTATTCTTGAAATGCTTGAGCTTAGTCGTCTTTCTATTGATGTTATCTGTATAAGTGAAACATGGTTAAAAAGAGAAAACGTAGTTTTATACAATATTCCTGGTTTCAACTCAATCTTTTCGTGTAGGGATGCCTCGAATGGCGGACTAGTAGTGTATGTCAAGAGTAACCTTCCTTTCACGGTCAAATCTAATGCACATACCGACGGCTTTCATCACATTCACATAGAAATCTCGATTAATAAACGTTTATATGATGTTCATGGATTTTATCGACCTCCATCATATGATGTCAACAGCTTTTTGGCCATACTGGAAAATGTATTAGATAACTCTAACTCGAACAGATCGTGCTTCCTGGTCGGTGATATCAACATACCTATGAACCTTTTCAGTAATAATGTGGTAGTCAAGTACAGGTCTCTTTTAGAATCATATGGATTTGCGTGTTCCAATACCACTCCCACAAGACCAATTAGTTCAAACATACTGGATCACACTGTTTGTAGAATTGATGATCTGCCCCGAATTAGAAATGATACTATATTGACTGATCAAAGTGATCACTGTATGGTATTAACATCTTTCACATTATTAGAGGAAAAACATCGAACAACTCTGGTTAAAACAATTGTGGATCATCAGAAAATCAATGATGAATTTAAAAACTATTTGAACGCTTACGGAGAAGTTCAGGATGCTAATTCTTGCTTAACTGATATAATTTCAACCTATAAAACCTTACATGATAGATATTCTAGAATAATTACAGAAAATGTTAGTATCAAAGGTGATTTTTGTCCTTGGATGACCTTAAACTTATGGCATTTAATAAAAATAAAAAATAATTACATTAAACGGATCAAACGGGATCCGAATAATCAACACCTTAAGAATATGCTTAAACATGTCTCGGACAAACTAATATCAGGAAAAAAAAACTGTAAGAGGTTGTATTATGAAAATCTGTTGAATAACACACCGCATTCCAAATTATGGACACACATCAATCGTATTTTCGGGAAAAAATCCAAACCAAATTCAATTGTTCTTGTTAAAAATGGTGTGAACGTTGATAACAAGCCACAGGTTTGTGAGATATTCAATGAATACTTTTCCAACATTGGCCGTGAGCTTGCAAAAAGTATCACAGTTGGACTCAATTCTAATCCATTGTCACATTTACGTAGAGTTTCAAATTCTGTTTTTCTAACCCCAGCCTCCATCAACGAAGTGAGTTTACTTATAAATGGTTTGGTATCCAAGAAGAGTGTTGGCCCAGATGGTTTAAAAGCTGATGTAATAAAAGCTAATTCTATTACTTTCTCTAGGATTTTATCGCAAATATTTAATAAGATCATCGAAACCGGTGTTTATCCCGATTGCCTAAAAGTAGCCAGGGTTGTTCCAGTGTTCAAATCTGGTGATGCAAACGATGTGAGCAACTATAGGCCTATCTCAACCTTATCTACGTTTAACAAAATACTTGAAAAATTGCTCATCAATAGACTAGTACCATTTCTCAATCAACACAATATTCTGTATAAATTGCAATACGGATTTCGACAGGGAAGCAGTACCGAAACGGCAGTTTCTGAGTTATTGGACGATGTAATTAAGGGAATAGATAGCAAGAAATTAGTTGGAGCCCTCTTTTTAGATTTACGTAAGGCGTTCGATACATTAGATCATACAATTCTGGTCAAAAAACTTGATGCATACGGAATTCGAGGTATTGCTACCGAAATAATATGTAGTTATTTAACAAATAGAAAGCAATATGTCTCAATTGATGATTCTGTTAGCTCTTTTATGCCAATTACGGTAGGTGTACCTCAAGGGAGCAATATTGGACCGTTGTTGTTCTTACTATATATCAATGATCTGGGTAATATTCAGTTAAAAGGTGTGCCGCGCCTTTTCGCTGATGATACAGCACTTTTCTATCCACGTTGTGATATAGAAACAGTTGTAGCTGATATCAATGAAGATTTGAAAATCCTATCTAAATATTTGGCATCGAATTTGTTGTCGTTAAATCTCTTAAAAACTAAATACATGGTTTTTCGTTCTCCAAGAAAGCTCGTTCAAAATAATATTGCAGTTACCCTTAATTCCTGTGTTATTGAAAAGGTAGATTCATTTAAGTATTTAGGATTGTATTTGGATGAAACTCTTTGCTGGTCCGAGCATATTAGACATGTAGAGAAGAAAGTAACATCACTTTGTTTCATTTTACGAAAAGTTAGTAGCTTTTTGCCTCGCAATATACTGCTTAAATTTTATTTTGCCCATATCCACTCAGCATTCAACTATTTGATCATTGCGTGGGGTCGTGCTTGCAAATCTCATTTAAAAAAGCTCCAAACCCTGCAAAATAGATGTTTGAAAACAGTTTTTGGAAAACCGTTTTTATTCCCATCTTTACAGCTTTACTCTGACAGTACACATTCCATACTTCCTATAAATGGTCTATGTGAATTGCAAACAGCTTTATTTGTTTATGATACACTTCACAGAGATAACTTTCACCACAATGTTCAAATGCCTTCTATTTCTCATCGATACTCCATGAGACGTCCCAATAATCTACATCAAAGCAGAGCTTGTACCGCACTCGGGCAAAAAAGAATTTCGATCGTTGGTCCTATAATTTACAATAAAATCCCTGATGAGCTTAAACAAATAACTAACCGTCATACCTTCAAAAAGAAATTAAAACAACACTATAAATTGCATGTTTCCAGCATTCTTGGTTAAGAAATTTTGCACCTCCTATCACAAACAAGTCTTTAATTAAATATTATTCTTTAATTTATTTGTATAAACTTTAGTTGAAAGTGGCTCCCTTAAAAGGAACAATCGGTTCCACTGGGATGTCACACCCAACACTATCAATTCCTTGCTATTAATTTTGTTATATAAAAAAAAAAAAAAAACTCTAAATTTGTTATTCTACTTACTTCCTAAGGTACAATTTGATAACCTACGCGCTAAATGACTTGAACTAAATCGAATTAATTTGCAGTTACATACAGCTAGGCTACATTGAATTTGCAGTAGCTGCAACCGTGTACAGGTATGTTCCGTTTTTGTCACTATCCGTTTTAATCACTATCCGTTTTCGTCACTATCCGATTTCGTCAACATTTCATTCCGTTTTTGTCAACACTAAATGTTTTGTCAAATTTGTTCCCTCGAACACGAGTTATTTAAAGCTTAACATTAATCTTGGAGGGAATGCACCGATGAATGAAATTGAAACAACTACTAATGATGTTATAGAAGACGCATACGTCACAGTAACTTTCAACGCATTTCAAAATCAGCTATAAATAATGATACTTCATGCTTTCTCTCAAGCATAATTTTACTTTTTATTTGAAAATGAGAAAAATTGAACCAATTAGAGCTTCCTTCTGAAGATCCTTCTTCTCCTTTCTTCTTATTCTTATTATTCTTCTTCTTCTGGACCTGGAACTTGGCCTGCCACTTCAAGTGTTCTTCGAGAACTTAAACAGCTTAGGGTATTCTGTGCCTGTCCTTGCCTGAATTTTTACACTACAATCTTTTTACAATACTTTTTTTAAGTGAAATAAATTTCACGTGATTTTGTACACGTTTTCTTGAGAGACAAACCAGCCAAGGGCTGGAAGTCTCTTAAATGAAGACAAATAAATCAATCAACTTTTTTTTTGAAATTATGCGATGTGCTGAATTCTTCTCTCCTGGTCGCTATTTCTTTCCGACGGGGCTCAAACTTCTACCAGAGATCTCTCTTGTCATCCTTGATACCCTGTCCAAATTTTCCAGATCGAAACAGCTATATTTACTAGCCTAACAGAAGATTACTATAGAATTTTATCCGAGATTTCATCTTACGTTTGCTCCAAAAATGCAATTTTGATTTTCTTCAGTAATTCCTACTAGCGATTCTTGTATTCCTCCAGATTTTTAAATGGATTTCTTTTGAGAAATCGTCAGGAAATAATTCAGAAGCTCCTTTAGATGAAGTAGGATTTAAATCTTTCAGAAACAAGTTTCTCAAAGAAGCAGGAGTCTATGTAGGATCTTAGAAACGATTTCTCCAGCAACTCCTGAAGGATTTCAAGAAGAAACAAAAGATTCCCAAAAAATCCTACAGAAATCCCATTAATTCTGAAAGTATCCCTCGAGGAACAATTGGATGATTTCTTGAAAGAATTTATACAGGATTCCTAGAAGGAATTTCTCAAGGATTTCCACAAGGAACTTCTGGAGGATCCTCAGGAATAACTCCCCGGAGATCTTCATACAGAACATCATCTCTGAAGAAACTTCTGGGGGATTTTAGGTAAGAACTCCTGGAAGATTACTAGACTAAACATCTGGGAGATTCCCAGAAAACGCAGTTAGAAATCGGGGATAATTTTTATTAACGAGTTTTTCAGCCCAAGGCGGGTTCATCTAGTAATCATGAGGAAATAACAAAGATGAAAGATATAATTGTATTGGAACATCTGCGAAAGTTCCAGTAGGTGTAAATGTTTCTACTGCGCAAAAATACCAAAACAAAGGTAAAAAATATCATAAGAAAATTTTTAAAGCATCCAAGATAGAACTACTGATGAAATTCTAGAAAAAAAACTGTTCAAGGAATCCCAGAAAGAACCCTTTGGAGATATATCGGGAAAAAAACCCTGGAAGGATTTCACAAAGCAGTCTTGGAAGAATTCTCGTAGGAAATTTTGAAGAAACGGAGAAACTCCTATCTTTCAAAAGTAAAATCTTGGTGAATTTCCAAAACAACTCTTGGATGAATTGATGAACTAGGACCTAGGTTAAATCCCCCAATGATTTTCTTAGCCCACCTTGTGCATTAGGGTTATTCCAGACCCAAATCGTACACAACGTCAGCGAACTGTTCCCAACATAATGCATAAGTATTAAGTATGGTTAAAAAATTCCAATTCCTGGCGGAATATTTGAAGGGATCCCCAAAGAAACTCCAGGAGAAATTTAAAAACAGACATCCAGGTTGATCCGAGAAGAAATTTCTGAAGAAATCATAAGAGGCAGAACCTCTTTTGTCTAAAAATGCTTAGGGGCCGTCCATAAATGACGTAGCGTTTCAGGAGAGAGAGGGAGCCTCTGATTATGCTACGAACCATGTTTTAGGTATGGGAAAATAGGCTAAGAGGGGGAGCGGGTGTCAAGAATCGTCTAAAATATGCTACGTTATTTATGGACAACCCATATCGAATTCCAAAAGATAAACAAGCGGTATGGTACAAGGTAACCTACATAGGACCGTCCCACCTCCCGTCGCATCACAGCAATCAAATATAACTTCCGCATCATTTATTCAGCAGCCTTCTTCGTCGGTTCGCCAGCCACAAACGCCAACAGTTGGATTTGCTACTTCAACTATTCCAAACCCACCATATCATTCATCCCCACTGCAGAGTTTGCATGAAACCAACAGGAACATGCGTGCCAACCTACCCTTTTCAACCTAGCCTACGAAATCACCACAGCATGGATCCACTATCAACCATAGGACTGGGGAACGAGTTTGCAATGCTGAACAGAAGTCAGATAGCCGCCCGCCAAGCTGTGCCGAAAGACCTACCAGAGTTCAACGGTGACCCGGAACAGTGGCCGTTGTTCAGTGCTACCTTCGACAGCACGACTCGTATCTGTGGTTTCACTCCTGAGGAGAACATGATACGCTTACAGAAATGCCTCAAAGGTAAGGCACTGGAAGCTGTAAGGTGTCAACTTCTACATCCGGGGAACCTGGATAATGTCCTAGCAACGCTAAAAATGCTGTATGGTCGGCCAGAAATCGTTGTACACGCACTAGTCCAAAAGATTCAGTCTTTGCCAGCGCCAAAATCCGACCGACTCAACACCCTCATTGACTTTTCCATTGCTGTGAGAAACATGGTAGCCACAGTGCAGAATTTCGGGTTAGAAGAGCACCTTTGCAATATTTCGTTGCTACAGAGTCTTGTGGACCGACTACCACCTATGATCCGGCTTAACTGGGCAACTCACCGCCAAGGCTTGTATCGAGTAACTCTAACTCAATTCAGTGATTGGTTGTACAACCTTGCTGAAGCAGCCAGTTCGGTGACGGTTCCTCAAGTTCTCAGCTGGCCTGATAAACAGCGCAACGTACGTAAGGACGACGGTTTTTTGAATGCCCATGCTGAAACTTCTGCGAAGCCATGTGAGGATACAGCTTCTACGACATGGCGAAGATGCCTTGTGTGCCAAGGAGAATGTGAAACAGTAGATGAATGCCAGAAGTTCTTGGATCTCGATCATGCTTCTCGTTGGAATGCTCTACGTGAGATCAAACTTTGTCGATGTTGCCTTGGAAAGCATGTCGGTCCTTGTAAGTCCACCAAGGTTTGTGGAAAAAATGGTTGTCCGTTCAAGCATCACCAGTTGCTGCACAATATTGCCAAGGACAAACGTGTTGAAGGCGCACATGACCAAAATGCAATAAACAACTCGGTCAGCAGAGGTTCCACCGAACATGCGTGTAACACTCACAGAGGAAACAACAAGTCGGTATATTTCCAATACATCCCAGTCGTCCTCCACAATCAAGGAAAGAAAATTAGCACATACGCTTTTCTAGATTGTGGATCATCATTGACATTGATCGAAGATGGTCTCGCTTCCGAATTGCAGCTAAAAGGAGAAAAACATCCATTGTGCCTGCGTTGGACTGCCGATACGTGCCGATATGAAGACTCAGCAACGATTGTCACATTGGATATTTCCGGATCCCGCGAAACAACTGTTAAGCATCGACTTGACGAAGTGTACACTGTCAAGGACCTGAAACTGCCGGTACAATCGCTATCGTTTGAAGAGTTGTCAGCCAAGTACGCGTATCTTCAAGGGCTACCAGTTGATTCTTACGCGAATGCACAGCCACGCATCCTAATTGGCATGAACAATGTCCGCCTTGTACATCCCCTGGCAGGCCGTGAAGGTAAAAAACATGAGCCCGTAGCAGCAAGGACCAGATTAGGATGGATGATCTTTGGAGCATGGCCCGTACAAAACGCGTTAGCTCCTGCAGCCTTCCCACACAGCTTCCACGTTTGCCACCACTCGGCCGCCAGTGATTTAGAGCTCAATTCAGTTGTTAAGGACTACTTTGCCTTAGACAACATGGGAATTGTGAGGCCGCAAAAAGCAATGTTGTCAACAGAAGATGAAAGGGCGATTAGGTTGATGCAGACGTCCACAAAACTTGATGCCGGTAGATACCAAACTTCGTTATTGTGGAAATACGATGACGTTCGTCTTCCAAACAACAAATCGATGGCGTTAAGACGTCACAACTGCCTGATGAAGCGAATGCAACGTGAACCACTCCTAGCTGCAGCGATTGAATCGAAGATGAACGACTATTTGCAAAAGGGTTATATTCGTGAACTTTCGACCGAAGAGATTCAGGAACCCAGGAGTAGAGTTTGGTATTTGCCGATATTCCCTGTATTTAACCCAAATAAGCCGAATAAGGTCCGCATAGTTTGGGATGCGGCAGCAACTGTAGGCGAAGTTTCGCTCAGTTCTGTCCTTTTAAAAGGTCCAGATCTTCTGAACGATTTGCCTTCCGTACTTTTTCGGTTTCGAGAAAGACCAGTCGCTGTCTCTGGACTTCTGGAGACATCGCTGAAATGTTTCTTCGCGTAAAAGTGGATGAGTCTGATCAACACTGTCAACGCATTTTCTGGTGTCACGACGACGGTACTACTGCCGAATACGCGGTAACGGTAATGACCTTTGGCGCCAAGTGTTCGCCAAGCTGCGCCCAGTATATTATCAACCAAAATGCAAGCAGATTCGAATCGCAGTTTCCGGAAGCCGCAGAAGTTATTCAAAAAGGTCAGTATGTCGACGATATGTTGGCAAGCGTCGACAGCGAAGAAGAAGCCATCAAGTTGGCAAAAGATGTCCGTTTCATACATGAACAAGGCGGCTTCACTATGAGAAACTGGATATCAAATTCTCCAACCGTTGTCCAAGAACTTGGTGAGACAGGTGTGGCAACTTCCCGCATCCATTTTCCGACCGCAAAATAGAAAATCAAAACGCAAATTAAATGAACGATAAAATGGCGTCCGTCCGCTCTGAACTTCGTTTTCTGAATGCACGAGATTATTTCAAAACGGTAGTAAGGAGGCTGGAAAAAAAAACATAAATGAAAAAATATTAGTAAAAGAAAATGTGATAGTAAGTAGGCTGGGAAAATCTAGTAGGCTTACTATGACACATCTTCCAGATGAGCGATACCTAGAAAAGATTCAGTTGATTTCAAAAAAGCCTTTTTGTTTATTTTTAGGAAAAAGGTCGCTAAGAGCAAGTTTACCGGGGGCTACTATCTGGGTGAGTAAAATGATTGCCCACAGAGTTGTCATTTTAGTTTAGTTACTCATTTCCACACCGGTCGCTACTATATTTAGTTACCGGATTGCGTACCGGTCGTTGCCAAATACTGTTGCGGTATAAACAAAATATTTTTACTGGGACTTCTCATTCTTTTCGGGATTCCTCCTTGAATTTCTCCGGGGATTCCTCCAAAAGTTCCTCCGGGGATTCATTCAGGAATTTCTCTAGGGTTTCTACCAGGAATTCCTTCGGGGATTACTCACGGAATTCTTCCGGGGATTCCTCTAGTAATTCCTCCGATGATTCCTCAAGGAATTCCTCCGAGGATCCTTCCAAGAATTCCTCCGGGGATTCCCCCAAAAATTCTTCCGGGGATTCCTCCAGGGATTCCCCCAGGAATTTCTC
The DNA here is from genome assembly GCF_035046485.1 of Aedes albopictus. Classification (NCBI taxonomy): domain Eukaryota; kingdom Metazoa; phylum Arthropoda; class Insecta; order Diptera; family Culicidae; genus Aedes; species Aedes albopictus. The sequence continues at coordinate 104,164,039 of NC_085136.1, forward strand.
CGGGGATTCCCCGAGGAATTCCTCCGGGGATTCCCTCAAGAGTTCCGCCGGGAATTCCTCCGAGGATTCCTCCGGGATGCCTCCGAGGATTCCTCCGGAAATTCCTCCGAGGATTCCTCTGGGAATTCCTCCGAGGATTCCTCCGGGAATTCTTCCGGGAATTCCTCCGAGGATTCCTCCGGGAATTCCTCCGAGGATTCCTCCGGGAATTCCTCCGAGGATTCCTCCGGGAATTCCTCCGAGGATTCCGCCGGGAATTCCTCCAAGGATTCCTCCAGGAATTTCACTGAGGATTCCTCCGAGGATTCTTCCAGGAATTCCTCCGAGGACTCCCGGGAATTTTTCCAAGAATTTCTCCAGGAATTCCATTAGGAGTTTCTCCAGGAATTCCTCCGGGGGTTCATTCAGAGTTTTATTCGGATGTTCCTTCAGGAAATTCCTCCGTGGGTTTTTTTTTCAGGAATTCCTCCGGAGATTCCTTCCGGCTATTCCCCGAGGATTGCTCCAGGCATTTCTCCAGGGAATCCTCACGGAAATTCCTCCGGAAATTCACCTGAGGAATTTTTGGATGAATTTCTAGGGGAATCTTCGAAGGAATTCTAGGAGGAATCTCCACAGAAATTTTATATGAAATTCCCGGAGGAACTTCCGGATTAATCCCCGGATAAATTTTTGAGCAATCCTGCACTGCAAATTTTGTTTGCTGGTATTCAGCAAACTTTGCTGATTTTTTTTGTGCTTATTTCATTCAGCAATACGAATTTACTGAGTATCAGCAATTATTTTTAAACTTGCTGAAGTATCCAGCAATTTTGACAATTGATCAGCAACGTTGTGCTGAAATTCAGCAAATTTTTTGCTGAAATTCAGCAATTTATTTTGCTGATTTTTTTTTGTGCTGGAAGCATTTCAAAAAATTTGGTGTGTGGAGGATTTTCTGCAATAATCTCTGTAGGAATAACCGGAAGAATTGCTGGAGAAATTTCCGGAGGAATTCCTATACGAACTCTTGCAGGAATGCCAAAAGAAATTAAAGGAGTTTCTTAAGGAATCACAGGAGCAATTGCTACAGGAATCTTTGGAAGAATTCCTGGAGGAATCTCAAGAGAAATACCCGGTCCGATTTCTAGATTAATCTCCGGAGGGATGCCTGAAGAAATTTTCGAAGAAATTCCTGGAGGAACTCTTTGAGGAGATTATTGAGGAATCTAAGGAGAAAATGCTGTAGGGTTCCCCGGAGGAATTTCTGAAGAATTTTTGGAGAATCCCCCGGAGTTCCTGGAGAATTCCCCGGAGGAATTCCCGGAGGAATTCTAGGAGGAATTCCTGGAAGAATGCCCGGAGGAATTCCTGCAGGAATGCCCGGAGGAATTCCTGGAGGAATGCCCGGAGGAATTCCTGGATGAATGCCCTGAGGAATTCCTGGAGGAATGCCCGGAGGAATTCCTGGAGGAATGCCCGGAGGAATTCCTGGAGGAATGCCCGGAGGAATTCCTGGAGGAATGCCCGGAGGAATTCCTGGAGGAATGCCCGGAGGAATTCCTGGAGGAATGCCCGGAGGAATTCCTGGAGGAATGCCCGGAGGAATTCCTGGAGGAATGCCCGGAGGAATTCCTGGAGGAATGCCCGGAGGAATTCCTGGAGGAATTCCCGGAGGAATTCCTGGAGGAATTCCCGGAGGAATTCCTGGAGGAATTCCCGGAGGAATTCCTGGAGGAATTCCCGGAGGAATTCCTGGAGGAATTCCCGGAGGAATTCCTGGAGGAATTCCCGGAGGAATTCCTGTAGGAATTCCTGTAGGAATTCCCGGAGGAATTTCCTGGAGGAATTCCCGGAGGAATTCCTGGAGGAATTCCCGGAGGAATTTCCTGGAGGAATTCCCGGAGGAATTCCTGGAGGAATTCCCGGAGGAATTCCTGGAGGAATTCCCGGAGGCATTCCTGGAGGAATGCCCGGAGGAATTCCTGGATGAATTCCCGGAGGAATTCCTGGAGGAATTCCCGGAGGAATTCCTGTAGGAATTCCCGGATAAATTCCTGTAGGAATTCCCGGAAGAATTCCTGGAGGAATGCCCGGAGGAATTCCTGGAGGAATTCCTGGATGAATTATTGGAGGAATTCCCGGAGGAATTATTGGAGGAATCCCTGGAGAAATCCTCGGAGGAATTTCTGGAGGAATTCCTGGAGGAAACCCCGTAGGAATCCCTGGAAGAATTTTGGTCAGGATGGCCGTTTAATCTGTTTCGGGTGGACCAGTGATCTACACAGTTCCTGAACCATTATTCATCGAAATCCCCTCGACGTGCAGAGCAAGATTTTCCGTTTCTCGCTCGCGCCCCGGGAGACATCCCACAGCAGTGGTACTCATTTCTTCCGGCTTCTCCTCCGGTGATTCTTTCGGTGGTCGTACTCTGCCCCGCTTTAACGGAGAAGCTTCCACCCCTCCTCCTCTATTGTGGTGTCGTGCTTCCTTCGTAGAGGCTGTCCCTTCCGTTTGGGAGTGATATTTTCTTTTGATTCTTCCAGCACTCCTGGACATTTTCGCTTGTGATATTCGCAGCATATTTTATCTAAGTGCAAGTGTTTACAAAATTTGTTGCTTAACACTGGTGCATTTTGTTCGAAACAATCAAATAAAAACAATACAGCACTTTCGGCATATATGAAATAGCAATCGTTTCCCGCGCAACTATCGGGCGCCTAAATTTGTGCGCCCGATGTTTCCCGAAAGCCTCGCTGCTATTTTACTAGCCCGGTTAGAAGCCCCCGATAAGGTATAGCGCTATGATACTGCGCTATGTAATTTAGTTTAGTCGCGCACCGGTAAAGGTGCTCTAAGAAGCGTAAGCAAGAAACCAAGTTGCCGGAATCATTTGGAATAGAAAATCAAAACGCAAATTAAACCATGGCGCAGTCGGTAGGATAGCCTGCTTAGAGCACTCTAATTTGTTCAAGGTAATAGCAGCTGGGCTTGCGGAAACACTGCACCCGATGAAAGGCATCTGCGCCACACTACGACCGCGCCGACCGCGAGGCCGACGGGCGCACCCAGTCTTATAGTCGCACACTAGGATGTCTCATTTTCAAGGAATACCGAGTCATCTTACCACATGGTATGCGTCAACGTGTCATGCAGACAGCTCATGGTGGCCACATCGGCGAAGTCGCTATGAAACGCATCTTGAGGGAATATTTCTGGTGGCCAAGAATGTCCTCTGATGTGGAATGCTTCGTTCGAAAGTGTGAAACATGTCTCCGGCTTGCTAAGAAGAACCCGCCTGTTCCACTTTGTAGCAGAGAATTGCCAGAAGGTCCTTGGCAAATCCTTCAAATTGACTTCCTCAGCGTCCCCGGATTTGGATCTGGCGAATTCCTGGTGGTCGTCGATACCTACTCGCGGTACATTTCAGTGGTTGAAATGAAGCTGATGGATGCAGAAAATACCAACGCGGCACTATGTGAGGTATTTCAACGATGGGGCTGTCCACTCATTCTTCAGAGTGATAACGGCCCTCCGTTCCAGGGCGCACCATTCATCAAGTTCTGGGAAGACAAAGGCGTTAAAGTGCGTAAATCGGTCCCACTAAGTCCTCAATCAAATGGGGCCGTAGAACGCCAGAACCAGGGCATCACGAAAGCACTTGCAGCGTCGAAAATTGAGGGGACCAACTGGAGGCGTGCTCTTCAGCTATACGTCTATAACCATAACAATTTGGTTCCACATTCAAGACTCCTAGTAACGCCATTCGAACTGATGTGTGGGTGGAAATTCCTCGGGCATTTCCCATGTCTGTGGGAAAACACTTGCAAGCGACTAGATCGGGCCGATGTACGCGAAAAGGATGCTGAATCGAAATTAATCAGCAAAAGCGATGCAGATTCAGCAAGAGGAGCTAAGCATTCCACATCAGAGGACATTCTTGGCCACCAGAAATATTCCCTCAAGATGCGTTTCATAGCGACTTACCCAAAACTAACTTCCCGCATCCATTTTCCGACCGCAAAATAGAAAATCAAAACGCAAATTAAATGAACGATAAAATGGCGTCCGTCCGCTCTGAACTTCGTTTTCTGAAATGACGGACGCCATTTTATCGTTCATTTAATTTGCGTTTTGATTTTCTATTTTGCGGTCGGAAAATGGATGCGGGAAGTTACCACAACAGGATCAGCTGAAAAAAGCTTAGGCGCTGACACAGATGCAGTTCTAGAAAAGGTTCTCGGTATATGGTGGGATACTAAGACAGACACGTTCCGTTTCAAACTTTGCATTGAACGACATCAACAACTACTTTCTGGCGAAAAACATCCTACAAAAAGAGACATCCTACGTGTTATGATGTCAGTTTTTGATCCTCTCGGCTTATTGTCGCACTATATGGTATATTTGAAGCTGCTGTTCCAAGAGATTTGGAGGGAAGGTACACAATGGGACGAGCTGGTCGGGGAAAAACAATTGCAAAAGTGGAAGTGTTGGCTGCGATTACTGTCTGACGCCGAATCAGCGCGCATTCCGCGTTGCTATGATTTCTCACCTTCGCTGGGAGCCGATAGAATGGTAGAGCTGCATACCTTTGTGGATGCTAGCGAACTTGGCTATGCAGCAGTTTGCTACTTCCGGTTCGTCGAAGGAGATCGAATATCCTGCTCCTTGGTGGCTTCAAAAGCAAAAGTGGCGCCTCTGAAGTTTGTGTCAATTCCACGCCTAGAACTCCAAGCGGCTCTTATTGGGACTCGGCTGGCTAAATGTGTTGAGGAAGGACACTCCATTCAAATTACACGACGCTATTTTTGGACGGACGCCCGTGATGTGATTTTCTGGCTTAGATCAGACCACCGGAAATACTCCCAGTTCGTCGCTTTCCGTGTCGGAGAAATATTGGACACCTCCGACATCACAGAGTGGAATTGGATTCAAGGAAAAGACAATGTTGCTGATGAGGGCACGAAGTGGGATGGGCTACCGAGTTTCGATGCCCAATGCAGGTGGTTCGCTGGACCGCCTTTCTTGACAAAGCCAATGGACGAATGGCAAACATCACCGTTGAAAGGAAGTACCATGGAAGAGCTCCGTCCGAGATTGTTACATCACAGCGCCGAAGTAGATGACAAGATCTTAGATCCTGAAAATTACTCAAGTTGGATCCGTTTACTGCGACACACTGCGTGGGTGCTTCGATTCCCTGCCAATATTCTACGGAAAATGAAAGGTGGACAACTGCTTCGAGGGCCGTTGACTAACGAGGAAATGATGATGGCAGAATGTATTTTGTACAAAAGAGCTCAAGTCGATGGTTACATGCTGGAAATGGAATCGTTGATCGGTAAGAAGATACTTTCGAAGAGCAGCCCACTGTACAAAACCAATCCCTACATTGATGACCACGGTGTGATGCGAATACGGAGTCGCATCGATGTGTGTGACTTTGCCGACAAGGACACGCAGTTTCCAATCGTCTTACCCGCGAGGCCACCCTCTTACTAGGTTGGTACTGCAACACGTACACGAGAAATTTCACCATACGGGCAATGAAACCTTTGTAAATGAGTCTCGTCGTAAATTTTATATCCCAAGAGTGCGTTCAGAATGCGGAAAAGTTCGACGGTTATGCCAGCACTGTAAAATTCGTCAAGCGAAACCCGACCCTCCCATGATGGCCAATCTACCAAAGGAACGACTGGCAGCATACATTCGTCCATTCTCGTACGTAGGTGTGGATTATTTCGGCCCTTACCATGTTATTGTTGGTCGACGTCCTGAGAAACGGCGGGGAGTATTAGTAACTTGCCTGACTACACGGGCAATACACATTGAGATTGCGCACTCTCTATCTACGACTTCCTGCATAATGGCTCTTCAGAATTGCTTTGCCAGAAGAGGGACTCCACTTCAGATAGTTAGTGATCGTGGAACCAACCTAGTAGGGGCATCGAAAGAACTCAAAGAGGCACTCAGGAATCTCGACAGCAATAAAATGGTAACAGAGTTCACGATGGCATCAACTACATGGAATTTCAACCCACCCTCTTCTCCACACATGGGAGGGGCGTGGGAGTGGTTGATACAATCTGTAAAACGCATCCTCACTCAAGTGAAGCCATCAGCACGTTTGCCTACTGATGAATGCCTGAGAAACTATTTCATTGAGATAGAGAACGTAGTCAACAGCAGACCGTTAACACACGTTCCGTTAGATGATGAATCTTCCCCTGCGTTGACTCCAAACCACTTTTTAGTGGGTTCTTCAAATGGTTTGAAACCTCTAGTTCCATTCGACGATAGCGGTATCTCTTTGTTGCAATCGTGGAAGACGTCTCAAATTCTGGCGAACCAGTTTTGGAAACGCTGGGTCGTTGAATATATGCCAACCATAACGCGAAGATCCAAATGGTTTTACCCTGTAAAACCAATTTCAATAGGGGACATAGTCGTTATAGTTGACCCCAGCTTCCCCAGAAATTGCTGGCCAAAAGGAAGGGTCATTGCTGTCAAACAATCGAAAGATGGTCAGGTGAGATCGGCAACGGTGCAGACCACATCAGGAGTATACGATAAACCAGCCGTGAAGTTGGCAGTATTGAACATCGGGACAAATGGGAGTAGGCAGGACCAGTGTCCAGTTACTGGGGGGGGGGGGGGGGGGGAGTGTCACGAACGTCCCTCGTTACTGAGCACACCTTCCACTCATCGTAGCGGAAATGATTGACGTTTTTGGCTGACACATCAAACTTGCTGACGTGAGCGAGTGACAAAGATGTAGGAGGAAAAGAGAAACGAAAAGGTGCAATCTTTAACCACGATGCGAGTGATGAAATCCTAAATTGTTTATTTCAAGTGTTGCATTTATTGAATTTGTTATTTTTTATGCTTAACTCTAAATTTGTTATTCTACTTACTTCCTAAGGTAAAATTTGATAACCTACGCGCTAAATGACGTGAACTAAATCGAATTAATTTGCAGTTACATACAGCTAGGCTACATTGAATTTGCAGTAGCTGCAACCGTGTATCGAAACAAAATATGGATTCGTTATGATTTGATACGGTAATTTGTAAAAGCATATACTCAATGTACTATCTAATTAGCTTTAATTTAATAACCTAGACATTCCTACAAGCAATTATTCCAAAACACTTTCCGGGATAGAAGCTCGAGAAATTACAAAACGTAAGTTAGCTTATATTCCAATCACTTTTGGAAGTCTAAACTGTACTATTACACACCGCCGAAGATCGTCCTTAGCACGCGTCGCTCGAAAACTCCGAGTGCTTGCAGGTCCTCCTCGAGCATGGTCAGGTCATATAACACACTATAAAGCGAAATAAATGCTCTATATCTAGCGTCATGGTTACTTGGGTACTCATGTTTTCGAAGTCATCCCATGTTGGCAGACCCCTGCTGTCAGCGCGCACCTACCTCGTATCAACCTTGGATCTACGAACACCATCAGAAAGGATCGATAGTAACTCATAGGCGTCAGGTATCATAGTTGTCAAACCGTGATCTGTTGTAAATATCCGCTATAACCTGAAATACGGATTATTATACAGATTATTCTAAAACGTTAAGCTAACGACTACAACGAGGCTACACTAGGCGAACATTCAAGGGACTAAAATGTAAGTTCAAAGTTATTATAAGCTGTATGTACCTATATTACAATGAATTACACAAATGTAAAAGTGAACTATCGAGTGAATTTGCTGTGTATTATGAAACACTAACTTCTATTATATAAAATTACTGTTCCCCATTAGGAAAATTATAACTATGCGCTCCAACAACACTCAGCTATTGTGTTTCACTATGGTAGTTATTTGTTTTTGTTTTTACTATCAACAGGCCAACTTATGCCCTAATGATACTGGATCTATATAAAATCAATTTAAAATTATTCGTAAGTAGTATCAGGTATCAGGTATCAGTAGGTCGGCTCTAGAGGCACGTTCTCCTCCATTCGGGAAATTTGTGCCATCGCCATGAACACGAGCCTATTCATCATTTACCTGACGGAGAAGGGAAGGAAAAAGGATAGGACATGGGAAAGGACAGGTAAGGGAATAGGATCGTCAAACTCGCAAAAGCGTACCACAATGGGTTCACATAGCGTCCTGAAAAGGACACTGTAATAACGCATAAGCGTACCACAATGGGTTCAAACAGCGCCCTGAGAAGGGCACTGTGATAAAGCGTACCCGAATAAAAAATACAGTAGAAAAACCAAATGTTGTATTGTAACAGTACTATTTAGAACCATATTGTTACAATAAACACCACTGTAAAAATAAAAACCCAGATTGATCCACCTAGTGGTGATAGTGCCTTTCTCGTCGAAAATCTACTCATGGTCTTTACGTCGACATTAGCCGATCCTGAGAACACTTAAACGCTTAATTGTGCACAGGAATTTTAGACGCAAAAGGAGATTAGAAAAACTTGATTCAGTGTTGATGCGATCAAATTATAATTTTCCCATAACACGTTGATCCTCTCTCTTCTCTTTACGGCTCGAAGTTCGCATTGGAACTTGGCATGCCTCTCTTCAACTTAGTATTCTTGGAGCACTTCCACAGTTATTAATTGAAGGGCTTTCTTTGCCTGCCATTGCATGAAGTTTGTATATTGTGAGGCAAGTACAATGATACACTATGCCCAGGGAGTCGAGAATATTTTCCCGACCAGAGCGGGAATCGAACCCACCGTCTCCGGATTGGCGATCCGTAGCCTTAACCACTAAGCTAGCTGGAGACCCCATCCTACTTTATATTAACACCGCAGGAATTTGAAATGGTGTGATTTGATTAGATTGCTTTGGTCATGATTTTGTTCTCTTGCGTATATGAAAATTTTGACCAGTTGCAAATTCATGATCTGAAATACGATGTTGAATTCGGAATTACAAGAACATGAGTGGAGCTAGACCTTTGATGTCAAAGAACGAATTGTAGAACGGAATAGGGGCCACAAATTTGCTTAGGAGAAAATTCAAATTTATTACGCATGTTTCAAAAATAATTTACAAAAACAAATAAAAAACAATACTTTTGAGCTTACTTGCTTTAGAAAACTAAGTTTTTTAACTAAACCAATAGATTCAATGATCTTTATTGGGTAGAAATTTTAATAATCTTTCGAATGAGGGTAAAAAAAACTGTGATAAGATTGACCATTTTCAAGTTGTAGCCAGTTTAAGCATGAGCATAGATGACCGCACAATTCCTAGTTGCTACTCCGTGATTGACCAAAGCAATCGAAATTGCACAAGGAACCAATGAATAGGTTTTCAATCTATAGCCAGTTTGAGGCATGCAAGTCAAAAACATGTAGAGTTCAATTACTACGTAACGGTTGAGATTTGACCATGTGCGTAGAAATTTGTTTTCACCATTTATGATCCTCTATCACTCCTTAAAAAGTTTGCATTCACGAGCCTACCACCCTGTATAGTCTGAACCTATTTGCTTGCTAACGTTCATAAGGTTATCAAAAAAGCCGCGCTTTGCTGTATCGCATGCATAGGTTTGGTTCAATTTTATATTTGGCCGCTTTCGGAGGGACACCCGGAACTAGTTCCGGCACTAGCGGCAGTCCCTAATGTGGTCTTGGCCTACTTCCTTGATAACCAGTCATAAAGCCGTTATTTGTTGTATCGCATACATGGGATTGGTTCTCTTTTATATAAGGCCATTTCCGGTGGGACAACCGGTAACGGTTCCGGAACAAGACCGGATCAGATATGGTCTGAGACTATTTTCTTGCTAACCATTCATCAGGTTGTCGCTTTTTGATGTGTCGCATGCATGGGCTTGGGACATCCGGAACCGGTTCTGGAACACTACCGGTTCAGATATGGTCGGAGACTAGTTTCTTGCTAACCTTTCATTAGGTTATAAAAAAAAGCCGCGATTTAATGTGTCGAATGCATGGGTTTGGTTCACATTTATAATTGGCCATTTCCGTCGAGACACCCGGAACTGGTTCCGGAATACAGCCGGAAGCCCCCAATGTGGTCTGAGCCTACTTTCTGATTGACCGGCCATCAGGTTATTGTAAAAGCCGTGATTTGATGTGTCGCATGCTTGGGTTTGGTTTACTTTTATATTTGGCCACTTCCGTCGTGACCCCCGCCGGAACCGGATCCGGAACACTACAGATATGGTCTGACACTATTTTTCTGCTAACTGTTCATCAGGTTACCGAAAACGCCGCTGCTTGATGTGTCGCATGAACAGGTTATGTTCAATTTTATATTTGGCCACTTCCGGCGGGACACCCAGAGCCGGTTCCGGAGCACTACCGATTCAGATATGGTCTGAGACTATTTTTCTGCTAACCGTTCATCAGACAATCGAAAATGCCGTGGTTTGATGGGTCGCATGCATGGGGTTGTTGCATTTTCATGTCTGGCCCCTTCCAGGGGTACCGGTCCGGAACACCTAAATGGCCATAACTCCGGAACGGCTGCACCGATCCGAACCATTTTCAATAGGAAACAATGGGACCAGATTCCGCGTCGAATGAACCATCGGTCATTAAAATCGGTTGAGGTTTACTGCCAAAAAGTGATGTGAGTTTATTTTGTACACACACATACACACACATACATACATACACACACACAGACATCACCTCAATTCGTCGAGCTGAGTCGATTGGTATATGTGACTCGACTCTCCGGGCCTTCTATCAAAAAATCATTTTTGGAGTGAACATATAGCCTTTCCAGTACACTTAGTGTACGAGAAAGGCAAAAATACAAAAACAATAAGATGTAATGTAGACAACTGTATGGTGAATTGTAAATAAGATTTTTACAATATACTATACGGGTTGTTAAGTATCGTAACAATATAAAAAAATATTTTTCTCCATATATATTTTTTTACAAAACCATACATTTTATTGTAAATGAATTGTTTGAAATACTGATGCGTGGGCTTTAATATACCGTACATTGTATGGTACACGTATGGTTTCAAACAATAAAATGTACCGTAAATATATTGTTTTTAATTGTAATTTCACTACAGGTTATAAATTTAATCATGGTTTTGGAATAGTTCTCTTTTGTTATGTTGTATTGTTTTACATTAGATAAACCATATAATGTTATATTATCTCGTCATGTTCCTTCGATAATGGCAGTTCTAGCCAAACTAACCTAAACTCGTCTAAGTCTGAGTAGCCTCTGATTGCATTAACAGTTGAAGCTTAGGCTCCCATGTCCCACCAGCCAGATAACTGGGTTTTGCAAACTAAGCATTATTTGTGGCAACACTTTGAGCGGCATGATGGAACTATGCCTAGCGCGCTAAGTATTATTAGACCACTAATGTAGTTGCATGAAGTGGGTGACGAGGTACATAAGTATCATTACAGCGTGCTTAACCGTTATTGCAATATTGAGGCTCCAGTTTGACTGAACTATGAAATATGTACATAACAACTCATGAGAAAACTGTCAAGTTCGATTCAACTATAAGTTAGGTTAAAAAGCGAAGACGAACTTATATCAGAAGTCGTTTCAGTGTCCAGTCCTTATGTTTAAAATGTCAAAGATAAATCGCATTTAATTCGGTTGTTGTACAAGGCAATTTCACATGAGAGAAGAAGAGAAAGAATAGTGTTGAACTCATCCACTGATTTACGGTAATCTGGACTGCGTCTTTCCGGGTTGACCTACATTCGTATTCCTCTCATCGCACTCTACATACCTAGCCCACCATATCTCTTGGATATGCAGTCCTTAGGACACCTGGTTTACCACTTTATTTAAACATTTTATTGACTTTAAATAGATGTTTCAACTTATTCACTTTTTTCTCTTTCATTTCCTTTGCAACAAAAACAAAGCACGGAAAAAATCATAAACTGAATAAATAATTAAAAATGCACGGAAAAAGATTGTTTCGGAATAGTGAATGGTTCAAACGTAAGAAAAACAGTATAATATATTGTTACATAAAGATCGGATGTAAATGTATAGTAGCTACCAATGTGCAAAGCTTTTAGCGAACCATTCCATTACAATACACTATCCCGAGTACTCGGAAACGCAATTGCCCATAAACTGGATAGTTACATATTAAATGAAACGAAGTTCCATAATCGGATTCACAGCTATCACAGGCAAATGAATCAGCTTGCTGAATATTCGCCATGTGATAACTGAGTCGGCAGTGGCCAGTCAACGCTTTGACCAGCATGCTGCAATTCTGCTTTGACGGATTTGTTAGATACTTTGCCACCCCTAGAGATGGCTCAGTACAATACAATTTTGTTTGACGACATGACTCCAGACTATTCCAGTATTGTTTGTGCTGAGTGGCAGCCCAGGTGTCAATCTGAAGCTTCACCCAACACTTGGATACCGGAATAGCTGGCTCAGGGCCAATGAAGTCATGTGATGCTCCAGTGCGAGCTAACTCATCAGCCAATTCATTTCCAGCGATGGAAGAATGGCCAGGTACCCATAGAAGGTGAACAGCGTTTGCTGAATTCAGCTCCTCGATTTGAGTTCGACAAGCGATAACTATCTTCGACCTGGAGTTGGCCGAAGCAAGTGCTTTAATAGCAGCCTGGCTATCTGAACAGAAGTATATTACTTTGCCCATTACGTGCTGCTGAAGTGCTGATTGCACTCCACACATAAGAGCAAAGATTTCGGCCTGAAAAACGGTGCAGTGTCTACCAAGTGAATAAGACTGATACAGCCTTAGCTCACGAGAATAAACACCAGCACCTGCTCGACCTTCGAAAAGGGAGCCATCAGTGTAACATACGATGCCGTCTGAAATACTTCTCTCCAGATAACCAGATGTCCACTCTTCCCGGGAAGGGAATTTCGTGGAAAATGTCCTATATGGAAAATTACAAGCAATTGTTAGATCACTTGGAGCAAGGACAACTTTGTCCCAATTCACCAAAAGTGGAAACAACGAGGTGTGTGTTGAACTGCGGTTCACAGGAGTTTCCTCTAGTAAACCGAGTACCCATAGACGGTAAGTGCAAGAAAGTGCTTCTTGTTTGAGATGAATGTGTAGTGGGGCAACGTCAAAGAGAACTTCGAGCGCTGCCGTAGGAGTTCGCCCTTTTGCCACCACACCAGACATCCATAAGCCAATATTGGACGAACAACAGTTGTGTAAATCCATTTGATATACTTGGGTTTAAGACGCCAAGTTGTACCAAAGGTTCGCCGGCATTGCCACAAGGCCATACAAGCTTTCTTGATTCTGAACTCAACATGAGGTGTCCAGGAAAGCTTGGAATCAAGAATGACTCCAACGTACTTTACCTGTTCAGTCACATTGATTTCAGAATCAAAGAGACGTAAAGATCGAACACCATTACGGTTTCGCTTTTCCGTGAAAAGAACAATAGATGTTTTACTCGGATTTACCGAAAGGCCATATTGGCGACACCAACCCTCAACTACCTGAAGAGCGTTTTGAATCAGGTCGGCTTCCAATATGGCATCGAAAGGCACGTTGTCAAAGGCACCCTCGATATCTAAGAAAACACCCAGACAAGACTGCTTTTGAGCGAATGCTTTCTCGATATCGTAAACAACCTTGTGTAAAAGAGTCACAGTGGACTTACCAGATTGGTAGGCATGTTGGTTCACATGAAGAGGCACGTTGGCCAGATGAACATCACGGATGTGATGATCCACAATGCGTTCTAAGCATTTCAGAAGAAAAGAGGTCAAACTGATAGGTCTGAAACTCTTTGCTTCTTCATACGACGCACGACCCACTTTCGGAATAAACTTTACAGTAATATCCCTCCAGGATTTGGGAATATACCCTGTAGCAAAACTGCAAACAAGTAGTTTTTTCAAAACATGTTTGAAATAATCAAATCCCTTCTGAAGCAAAATAGGATAAATCCCATCTGCCCCAGGAGATTTGAAAGGAGCAAAGCTATTAAGAGCCCACTCAATCGATTCTATAGTTACAATACTCCGAGCCGAAGCTAAAGAATCATAACTACAAGAAAAGACATCAGGATCATCCGAAGATGTAATATCCACACATCCAGGGAAGTGTGTGCTGAATAAGCATTCCAGAACTTCCTCATCAGAGGAAGTCAGATCGCCATTTGGCAAACGAAGTTCGTTCACCCGGAAATCCTTAGATTTCGCAAGGATTTTGTTTAACCGACTGACTTCACTCAAGCTGGAAACATTTGTACAAAGGTTTTTCCAGCCGGATCGTTCAGCAGACCGGAGAGCTTTCTTGTAGGCCTTGCGAGCTGACCTGAAAGCCTCCGAACCAGCCGAACGTCGTCTGTTCCAACTCTTTCTACATTGTTTCCTGAGTTTTGCCAGATCAGAGTTCCACCAAGGGGTTCCTCTTGTGATCTTCACAGACCGTAGAGGGCATGCTTCTTCAAAAGCCTCCATGATGAAGGTCGTTGTAGTATCAACGGCATCATCTAAATCACTTGGAGTGCCAATGGATGGTGAATATCCATGAAATTTGGCTGCAACCAAATCAGTATAAAGATCCCAGTTTGTTGACCGAGGATTCCTGAAACGTAATGTTTGCGAAGTAACATTTAAATGTTCAAAAAAGATATAGCGATGGTCAGATAAAGATTCTTCATCTGATACATGCCAATTGGTCAGCTCGTGACTAATTCTGCTAGAGCAAAGCGTTATATCTAACACTTCCTCTCTAGCAGATATCATGAAGGTTGGGCGGTTGCCTATGTTAAGTAATGCAAGATTTGTACTACTTAAGTACTCCATCAAACTGGAGCCTCTCAAGTTAATGTCTGAGCTGCCCCAGATGATATGGTGAGCATTAGCATCACTGCCAACAATTAGCGGAAGGCATTTTAAAGTGCAGTATGCGATGACTTGTTTGAAAGCATCCGTAGGGGATGGTTCAACATGCGGTAAATACACAGAACAATAGACGTATTTCCTGTTGAGGTTTCCAACAGATACATCAATTGTGATAGCACATACATCTCTGGTGGTTAGTTCAGAGATGAGTGTAGCAACTATTGCGTTGTTGACAAGCACACAGGCTCGAGGCATGACACGCGAGTTTGCCATTTCATGTTTACTGAAAGTGGCAAACACCGGGTTCACAAGGTTTCCTAGATAGAAATTTCCCTTACGAAAGTAAGGTTCTTGTACTAAGGCCACTTGGGATGTACCATTTTGCATAAGTCTGCAAAGATTGATCGTTGCTGTTCTTTTATGCTGAAGATTGATCTGAGCTATCTTAACCGTAGCCACTACTCAAACTAGGTAAGATTAAACTCTTCGCAACAACAGCACAACAAAGAACAGCAACAATAAAACCAAATCGGTATCGATTGGAAAACGCCAAAGGCGAGGATACACAGAATACACTGTGTAAATCGCATAATGCGAAACCATATTGGTGAAAATTTAAACTAATTAACAGCATCTTCATAATCCCGCCCTTATTTAGCCTCAAGTGAGACTAAAGAAGGGCAGCTGATTGTCTCGGAGAAACACAAGGTCCACTGCACCATTGCTCCGGTTAGCGCAGTAAGGGCTACATACTGTGGAGGGCGCCCTGGTACTTCACAGGCTCCGTTAGCGGTTAGGTTTTTATTAGACCCCCCTAGCCATTCATTCCTAGGCACGGTAAGCATAAAGCCGCATCACACCATGAATTAGGGGTCACCTGTTGGTGGATTCTTACCACCGGAACAGGCGGTCCGTAGTGTTGTTCTTAGCCAATTGAGACAATCGCTACCGACACTACACAGCTATCTAGGCTGATCGAGAAAAGAAGTTAATATTGATGATCAACTTCATACGGACTCGAACAGCCGTATCGATCCTTGATGTTAACACATCTGAGATGAACAGAGCTCGGGCCACATTCCGACGAATGGCTAAGCTGTCCAAATGGATGAGTTGACAACGACTCTCGTAACTGGGTAGACGAAACGGGTCTCTCCATATTTACGGAATCCTGCTCCCTCGAACTCGTTGGTGGAAGATCCAACAGGCGTATCGCGAAGGTAAGGAAGAGAGAAAGAGGTACTAGTGAGTCGACCCCCACATAACCCAAAGACCAACCTCTTGAATATCTGATCAGCAGATACCATGACGCTAATAAGACCTGTGGACCTCTATGGACATGTACCCTTCTCCAGGAGGACTTGCAAGCACTTGGTGTGTTCGAGCGACGAGTGCTAAACGACCTTTCGCAGCGTGCAGGCAAACTTAGTGTGACGGCGAAGAATAAACAATAAAAGCTCACTGCGATTGACGGCGAACCCAGCACCCAGATGTTTGCCAAAGCGGGTAGGATAAGGAGTGGAGATAGCAATAATGCGAAGATTGTGTTTGCAAGAAATCCGGATGATATACGAGGCAGCGTGGAGCACAGCGGGCAAGGTGGGCTGATCAAGTCGAGAGTGATATGGCGTGGTTAGAGAAATGCAGCAGCGAACCAAAATTTGCGGCATAGGTTTGTGGACTCAGGCTTATCTCTGTAGAGATGTTGTAGATAATGTTTATACAAAATGATTTGTCAATTAATTTAAAAAAGAAATGGACACCGTCTTCAGCCAGAGGCTGTACAGAATGAACGAAACTTAACACTAGACAACGGACACGACATACATGATGAGCACCAGTGGATACGAGGAAGAAACATTTCTTGCGAAAAGTTGCATCACTCGGAGCGGGAATCGAACCCTCACCCCCTAGGCATGGTACGCTTGGTGACGCTAACCGCACGGCCACGAGGCTCCCGTCTAAAAATATTAATAAGAAACAAAAGTGATTGTAGATAATAAATGTATTGAAACTCCTGCTTATAAAAACTATTTCTGTGTATCATTTTTATAGTTACCTAATATCTGATATCTACTTGAACAATATTAAACAAAATCAATTATTATTATAACTTATTTTCACTATTGAGATTTTCAGCCTTCGCCTGGTTCATCTCGTCACAATACCAGTATTCCTGTCTCAATTATTCAATCACGAAACTATTAATACTTGTTTTATTATCACTCCACAAATCAGCACATTGTAATGTGATCAACAGAATCGTATTTTATATTCGAGAGATTTGCAAAAAGTTGTCTTAGAAAATCTAGTATCTCAAACCAAACATTCCAAACTTCTCAAATCCTCAGAATGATTTATTTTCTTTATTTACTTATCCTAATTTACAGCCTTTGATTACTGCACTGTTAGAAATGCAGAGCCTCATACATACAATTAACATTGATAATTGAAATCCAGCTATATCTGCTACCTTTGATGGTAGAACTGAGAGCACGTGTTGCTGTTGTAGTTGTTGCTGTTATTGTCTGACAATCGATCAAAGATTTATCCATTTGGTGTGATTTGATGGTGTCGAAACTCCGCAAAACATAATTAAATACTTATTATATATTTGAATCGTATTCAAACTACAAATGTGTTTGATTGAGGGCATGCGAAAGCCAGTTTCATAATTGACTAGATTAATTTATTCCTTTTCTGAGCCAAACAATCGACACAATCCAATCAATGAAGTGTGACACACGGGTATATATACCCGGGAAATTCGTACCACATATTTTACCCGTGGAAGTAATGCCCACAATATACTTTCGACGACCGACGGACAGCTCTAACGGCCCTCCGGAATCGCCGACGCAAGTGTCGTTCATAACTTCACCGTCGCTTTTACCAAGGGTGCACAAGTGATCGTCGTATAGTCGGGTTGGTCCTTTTGGGGCGTTTCTTAAATCAAAATCGCACTTATTTCGCTCGTAAATCGGTACTTGAGCCTTTAGTAAGATGGAAGACATTTCCTCATCATCAGTATCGTTACCACCCCATCCGGCAATCGCCAACGGTTTATCCGGTAAGGGATCGAATGGTTCCGTGTACAAACAGGCCGGTATCAAGAAATCTTCGACAACCTTGCGACTCAGCTTGAGCAGAGCAATATCATTTCTGGGAATCGCTTTTCGTTTGACTTTGGTATAGTTTGGATGGATAAACGTTTCTTCGATGCCGATAATTACCGGTTCTTCGCCTTTGACATCCTCGAGACTCAGAGCTCCAAGCCGAACGTGAACGACTTTCTTGCCAACTAGGCAATGTGCGGCAGTCAGCATGAATCGATCAGAAATAAGGCTAGCTCCACAACCGTACCATGATTCATTCAGTACGTCACGAGCATCCTGTAGTAGTAGAGCGCCCAGATAGGGGAAATCCTCGGCCTGGGCTGCCGTTCCATTGAGAATGTGATTTTCGGTTACAGGCATATCGCTAAATCCTGCGCAAATATCATCACTTATGCGTTTGAAGCGATCTGACGTATCATGAAGAGTGTGAGGTTCCAACTCTGGACAGCAGACGATCGCAGAAATTTCATCGAATGAACATGTCTTCCAGTTATCCTGTGGTACAATCATCAAAGAGAGACAATCGATATCTCGGCGGCACGTTCCATGAGTTTTTCCGTCCGCCAAGGTGCATGTTTCACCCTCTGCAAGCAAAGCACTGATTAAATGTTTGGCGACATTTAAATGACTGACGTCCTGTGACTCACCATGAAGCAACGAATCATGAAAAGGAACTTCAAGAGCTAACCCGAATTGCAACGGCCAGACGAATTGCAGTGCGATAACGATATTCCACGTATTAATCATACTTCAACCGCTACTGAAGTCATCAATCACAGATATTCTACACTTTAAAAACTGTACATCGGCCAAGTTGATCTCTACGATATCGCCACTTGAAGGATGTGCAATTGGTGAACCACAGGTGAACGCTGTTCTACGCGAGTTCAGAACAGTTATGACGACATCTACCGGACACTAGTTACCCCCTCAGGTACGACGCGAGCTCTGTTGCGATCCGCGTGAAGTTCGCCCTCCGACTACGGAAAACGGCAGCCAGAACAGTTTATTTTTATAGGGTTTGTCCCGTACAAGTGACGACGATTCGTTATCATTGATTGTCGCTGAGTTGCATTGCACGGCAGATGAGGATGGAGTGTCGAGAAGCCAGTCTGCGCGAGAACTTATGGGCACAGACAAATAGACATGACACTTCACTCACTGGTACCTATTTATATTGATCTTATTTCAATATTTTCACTGATTTGTTCTTCCTTTTTATTTTCTTTTTCACTTGCGGACTACCGAAGTATGTAGCTAGGGAGAGGAGCGGGCCCTTTTGTCGAATCTCCACTTGTGATACTGTTACCTAGTATACTCCCCGGGGTCCACTATTAGGTAGATCGTATTCTCTTAGCAATCTTCGAATTAGTTTCGCCGGAAAACCATGTTCTGACATTATCTGTCAGAGTTAGTTTCTTTTCACTGAATCGTACGTCTGCATTAGACCTATTCACCCGTGTCACATTCAAATGACCTACCCGTGTCACATCAAATTATCAATGCTGGAGGAATTCTTCAGAAACTCTTGAAATAATTAAAAATAAATCATCAGGTTTTGGAAGTTTTTGGGTACATCTCTGAAAAAATGATTGAAGGATTTCTAAAATTTCCGAAGGAACTCCTGAATGAATTTTTGAAAAGAATCTGGGAGGAATTTATGAAGAAATAATCTGAGGATGTCCCGGAGTAGTCCCTGGAAGATTTCCTGGATAAATCCCTGGAGCAACTCCTACAGGATTGCCTGGAGGAAGCCTTATAGAATCCCTGGAGGAATTCCCGGAGAAATTCCCATAGGACTCCCTGGCAGAATTTCTGAAAGTATACCTGGAGGAATTCCTGTATAAATTATGGGACGAATATTTAGAGTAATATCTGATCTTTTTATGAGGAAATCTTAGATAAATTTCTGAAGGATTCCTTGGAGGAAGCTCTGGAGAAATTCCTGGAGGAATTCTGGGAGGAATCCCTAGAAAAATATCAGAATAAATCTCTTGAAGAATTCCAAGAGGACACCTTAGAGAAAAAAAAACTCCTTGGGGGAGTTCTTGGAGAATTTTCTGAAGGAACTCCAGGAGGAATCCCTGTAGCAATGCCTGGAAAAAATCTCTAGAGAGAATCCTGGAGAAATGCCTGGAGAAACTTCTAAACAAATTTCTGATGTAATTCCTGGATGGATTATTGGATGAGACCCAACAGGAAATCCTGAAGAATTTTCTGGAGAAATTTCTTGGATGAATTCTTGGAGCAATCCCTGGGAAAAATACTGGAGAAATCTCCAAAGGAATTTTGGCAGGAATTGCTGGAGAAATTTCTGAAAAAAATCCCTTGAGAAATTCCACGAGGATTTCCTGGAAGAACCCTTGGAAGAATTTCTGGATGATCCCAGGGAGGAATCTCTGGGAATATCCCTGAGGAAATTCGAGGAAAATTACATGCAGGAACCCCTGAAGCAATTCCTGGATAAATCTCTGAAAGAATTCCTGGAGGAATGTCTGGAGGAATCCCTTGAAAATTCCTAAAAGTATTCCTGAAGAATTTCTGAAGAAATCCCTTAAGAATTTCCTGAATTGCTGACATAGTTTCTGAAGGATGTCCAGAAGCAATTCGGATCTGGTGTGATGGTTAGAACACTTGACTATCACGCCGAGGACCTGGGATCGAATCCCACTCCCGACAAACTCGCAAAATGTGAGTTCTTCCTTCGGAAGGGAAGTAAAGCGTGGGTCCCGAGATGAACTAGCCTAGGGCTAAAAATCTCGTTAATACAGATAAAAAAAAATTCCTGGAGAATTTTCTTGTGGAGTTCCTGAAGAAACTTCCGGGGTATTTCCTGCAGGAATTCCTGGATAAAATCCTGGATAATTGCCTGGAGGAATTCTTAGAGGAATCTCTTGGAAGAATTACTGGATGAATTTCTAGAGGAATCTCCAGAGAAATTCTTGGAGATTTCTATTTCTATATCTGAAAAAATCCCTTGCGAAATTCCTGGAGCGGAGTTTTTGGAGGAATTCCTAGAGAAATCCTCGAAGGAATTCCTGAAGGAATCCCTGAGGGATCCTTCAAGAAATTTTTGGAAAAATGCCTGGAGGAATCCCTAGAGGAATTGCAAACAAAATTTATGAAGGATGTCCTGGGGTAATTTCTGGAGGAATTTCTGGAGGAGTTCCTGGAGAAATTCCTGTATAAAATCCCGGAGGAATGCCTGGAGAAATTCATCGAGGTATTCCTGTGGGAATTGCTGGAGGATTTCATGCTGAAATTTCTGGAAGAATATCTAGAGGAATTCTTGAAATAATTACTGGGTAAGTTTCTAGAGGAATCTCCAGAGGAATTCTGGGAGATGTATATTATTTTTCTATTTCTGAAAAAATCTTATGAGAAAATCTTGGAGGAATTTCTGGCGGAATTTCTGGAGGAATCTTTGAAAAATTACTAAAGGTATTTCTGGAGACTTTTCCGCAAGAATTTCCGAAGAAACCCCTAGACGATCTGCTGGAAGAATCCTTAGAGGAACTTCTGGAGGATTTCCTAGAGAAATCATCGAAAAATTTCTTGGAGGAATCCCTGGGAAAATTCCTGGAGAAATTCGTGGAGAGATCCTTGGAGGAATTCCTGAAGCAATTCATGAAGGAATATCAGGAGAAATTCCTGGAAAAATGCCTGGAAGAATCCCTGAAAAATTCCTTAGGGTATTCCTGGAGAATTTCCTGGAAGAACTTCTGAAAAAAATGCAAGAAGATTTTAGGGAAAAAATCATGGAGAAGTTGCTCACATAATATCTGAAGGATGTGCAGGGGCAATTACTGGATCAATTCCTTGAGTAATGATGAATTCCTGTAGAAATTCTTGGGGTAATTCCTGGCGAGTTTCCTGGAGGAGTTCCTGGAGACATTCCTGGATTAAAACGTGGAGAGATGCCTGGAGGAATTTCTGGAGGTTTTCCTTTGAGAATTGCTGCAGGAATCCTTTAAGAAATTCCTGGAGGAATCTTTGGAGAAATTCTTGCAACAATTACTGGATGAATTTCTGGGGAATCTCTAGAGGAACTCTGGGAGAAATTTCTGAAAAAATCCCATGAGAAATTCCTAGAGGAGTTTCTAGGGGAATTTCTGGAGAAATTACTGGAGAAATCCTCGAAGGAATTTCTGGGGGAAATTCGTGGAGAAATCCCTGGAAAAATCCCTGAAGATGTTCCTGGAGGAATTTTTAGATAAATTCCTAGAGAAATCCATGCCTGGAGGTAAATCTACAAGAATTCTTGGAGGAATTCTTGAACAAATTCTAGAAGGTATTTCCAGAGAAAATCCTGGTAGAATTATTAAAGGAATCCCTGAATAAATTCCTGGAGAAATTCCTCGAGGAGACCCTGGAGGAATGCCTGCGTGGATTTTTAAAGGAATCCTAGGAAGAATTCCTGAAACAATACCAGGAGAAACTCCTGGAACAACTCCTGGGGAATTCCTGGAGGAATTTTTGGGGGAATCCCTGAAGCAACTCCTGGAGAAATATCTGGTTGAATTGCTGGAGGAACCGCTGTAAAAAATCCTGGAGAAATCTCTGCAAGAATCCAAGGATGAATCTCTGGAAGAATGCCTAGGAGAATTCCTAGTGGAATTCTGGAAGGATTCCCTGAAGTAATTCCTGGAGAAATATTTGGATGAATTTCTGTAGGAGTCTCTGGGGAAAATCCTTAGAGGAATCCCTTGAAGATTACCGGGATAATTTTCTGTAGGAATTCTTGGTGGAATTCTTGGAAGAATCCTGGAAGCAATTATTAGAGGAATCTCTGGAGGAATGCTTGGAGGAAGTCCTAAAGGAATGCATTGAGGAAAACCTGGAGGATTTCTTGGAGGAATCTCTGGAAAAAAATGTGGAAGAACTCCTGGAGAAATCTCTAGAGGAATTTCTGACGGAGTTTCTGGAGGAATCTCAAGATGAAATGAAATTTCTAGAGGAATTCCTTAAGAAATTCGTGGATGAATCTCTTAAGAACTTCATAGAGGAATACCAGGAATAATTCCTGAAGAAATCACAGATGGAATTCTTGGAGAAATTCTGAAGGATTTCTGGAAGAATTTCTGAAGGAATCTTAAGAAGAGTTCCTGGGAGAACCTTTGTAGAAATTTTTAAAATAAGTTGTTCCAAAAAGAATCACAGAAGGTATTCCCGAGTTAAACCCTGCAGAAAATCTTGGAGGAATCCTTGGAGAAATTCCTGGAGGATATCCTTGAGAAATGCCTGTAGGATTAACGGAGGAATCTCTGGAAATACTCCTGGAGGAATCTCTAGAAGCATTCCTGGTGGAGTTTCTGGAGGAATCCCTAGAAGCATTTCTGAAGGAATCCCTGGATGATTGCTTAGAGGAATCCCTGGAACAATTCCTGGAGGAATCTCTGAAGAAATTCGTGGAGGAATCCCTTGAGAAATTCCTGTAGAAATCCCAGGAAGAATTCCTGAAGAAATTGCAGATGGAATCCTTGAAGAAATTATTGGAGAGTTATTGGAGGAACTCTTTGAGGAATCCCTGTATCAGTTCCTGAAGGAATCCCTGCAGGAGCTCCTGAAGAAATCCAAGAAGGAATCCCGGAAGCAATGCCTAGAAGAATTCCTAAACGAATCCCTAAACAGTCCATGGAGGAAGTACTGGATTAATTCCTGGAAGAAGTTCAAGAGGAACCATGAGAGGAACTCCTTAAAAAGTGTTCCTGGGGGTAACCCTTGAGTTGTTCCTGAAAGAAGCACCGAAGAAATTCCCGGGTGAATCCCTGGAGGAATTTTTGAAGGAAAACATGGAGGAATTCCTGAAAAAAACATGAGGAATGCAGGAAGCAATCCCATGAGGATTTCCTTAGGAAATCTCTGGTAAAATTTCCTGTAAGGGCTTCTGGAAGATATTCTGAAACATTTTTGATAATTCCAGATTGAATTATATCTCTAGTGGAATTCTTGAAGGAATATAAGAAGAAATTCCTGAAGAAATCTTTGAAGGAACACTTGCAGAAATACCTTAAACAATTTCTGTTGACATTACTTTGAGAATCACTGAAGAAATTGCTGGAGGAAACCTCAAAAAAAAAAAAAAACAATGGAACAATCACTGGGGGACTCTCTATAGATATCCCAGTCTGATGTAACCCATAGTGGAACTCTTGAAAAATTCTCTGGGGCAATCTATGATGCCATCACTGAAGGAAGCTATGGAAAAAATCCCGGAGGAATTCGTCGATGCATCTTTGCAGAAGTATCTATAAAAAAATCTAAAGGAATCGTGGGAGGAATTTTTGAAGCATTTCTCGGAACAAACCCTGAAACAATCACTTTCGGAACCCTGCCCATGGAAGAATTCACGAAAGAGAAACTCCTGGAGAAGTCCCTTGTGAAATTTCTGAAAGATTCCCTGAAGAAGTTCCTGAATAAATGGCTAAAAGAATCCTTGAAAGTATTCGTTAAGAAATCCCAGGTATTTTTTTTTAATTGAATACTAGTGAAAATTCGTGTGGCAGTAGCACATAACTGCACTCTATAGCAGCATATCGTTCTACAAAGTCCTTCCTTTATTTTGAAAATTTAGCATGTTGTTTTTGTATTCCATGAATGAACATCACAAAATTTAGCCATTCAACCAAGCTTGTTATTTGAAAAAAAAATCTAAGATAAGATTGAAGTGGTTCTCTGAGAAATATTTGGCAAAATTTCCTGTGATTCTGGAGTGAAAAAGGTTTGATAATTGTGGATAAAACACAAAATTATTAAAATACTAAATTTTTTGAGATATTTTTTCCTGGAGCTCTGAATTATTGATAATCTTTGAGTTGGCTCGATATTCAAAAAAAATCTGACGGCCAGGGGGGGGGGGGCACGGCCAACACCCCCCCCCCCTCCCCCCTGCCCTCCTCTGGCTACGCCCATGACGATCATCGAGCTTACTCTGCATACCGTATTACCCCGCTAATACGACACCGACTGTTGTCGAATAACCGGGGTAAACTTTTAATTCGACAAACTGGTCACCCTACACCACCATGCTTATTGAAATTTGGCAACTCTATTTTTGTTTTTGTTTCGATTTCTGGATTTGTTATGAAATATAATTTCAAACAGATATTGCGCTGGTGCGAATGAAAAGCTCGTTCTTTCTACGATTGTTGCCATCCTCAGTTCATTCGGGTTGGTCTCCAGCCAGTTTGGGTGTCGAATAGCACCAAATCAGAACTTCCGTTATTGACGGTTGCAAGAGGAGTTGCTGGGGGTGCGAGTATAAGCGCAATATCAAACTGTTTTGCATTTACAGTGTACATCACTGTGACATTTCACCACTTTTCAATTCGGGTACGAATTAAAAAGTGTCGTATTAAAACGTGTCGAACCAGCGGGGTAAGACGGTATCAGAGCACCATTGAGCTAAAATAGCAACGTCATCAGCCAGTTCGAAGTCATTTGGGTGCTCTGCGGTTATGGGCTACCACAGCAACCCACGATTTGATTCAAGATCAATCGCACCTAGAGAAAACCCATGAAATTTTAGATGTCCTGGACCTGACCTATTCGAGCACCTTCAAAAACACAAATTTAGAGATTAAAACATGTAAATTTACGTCGTCGAAGATAGGGTAATTTTCCAATTGTTGCATGGCTAAAAACACGCCTATTGTTGCACACTCCGTGTTATTCTTACGAGGTGTGCAACAATTGGCAAATTACCCTACCCCAAATTAGAACTGATTTGTTCTTAGCATCTAGTAATCGTTAGAACCGACTCGCCGGATAAAACATATAAAAGTAAAAAATTGGCATGGATTCAGACAGTGTTGGGAATACCCACTTGCAAAAATTATACTCATTTGCTTCTATCTCAATCCATAAAGCATGCTATCAAAAAATGGTGTTTGAAGGGGTTTTAGATTGTAGTTTAATCTAAAAGTTCGCCGAATAAAGTAAAGGTCGCAGACGCATACTAAAACCGTGAGAGAGCTGTGAGCACAAGGTGAGAATAAATTACACGAATTTTACTCACCAGGTACTCACAGCTCTCTCACAACTTTGGTATACGTCTGCGACCTTTACTTTATTCGGCAAACTTTTAGATTAAACTACAATCTATAACCCCTTCAAACATCCTTTTTTGATAGCATGTTTCTAGACTTAGATAGAAGCAAGTGAGTATCACTCTTGCAAGTGAGTATTTCCAACACTGGATTCAGAACGTTATTGTTACGTCTGTTTGTCTGTGATGTGGGGATCGCTTGCGTTGAGTGATGTGCGAGCTTCACGTTCATAAATCTTCCCCACTACTGGTTGGGTTCGTGTGTCGATAAAATTACGAGAAGCAAACTGGATTTATAAAATATGATGTATAATCTACATACAGAATACATATTGCACTTCCGATTAGTTATTCTCGTATTTTAAAATTCATACCACTTAGCTTTAACATGTGTAAATCAATGTTTCTACTTTGTTGAACCAGTGTTGTAGCAATCGAATGAAAATGAAAATGGGATCGTCGATATAGCCGAAGTGGCAAACGTGCGTGTATTCGAAAATACCATGCTGACAGTGACGGGTTCGATTCCTGGTCGGTACATGAACTATTTATAATGAAACTATTCTCAATTTCCTTGGGGAAATAGTATCTTCATGCCTGCATCACGATATATAGGGTTTTTGATTCCATTCTCGGCACAACAGGTGAACAAAATTACGCATTACCTAAATTCATAACGAAACGATCGTTTTCGTCCACTTCTTCCATCTGAATTAGGTACCTTATTGCGTCAACTTGGTGTTAACAGTGATTGTTGTGGATATTTTCTGCCGGAAAGTTGATTTTGAACGAGTTTACTGCACCTAGTCTAGCGCCAATTCAGATATCCATTCGCTTAACCATCTATTCGGGATACTATCTGCAGAAGAGAGGCTCTCTTTGGTTTCCCTCTCTTTCGTTAATATCCCAGCTGTTTTTTTGAATTATGATTGTCTCCTTGCGTAGAACGATGGTTAAAACAATGATCTTTTGATTTGTACTGCAAAAGTAGTTGAAAAGTGTACCATTACATTGCAATAATTGAAAAAGAAAGTGAATAATGAGAGCCTCTCAAATATAGATAGGACCTATTGAAATGTTTGGACTGAATTGTTTCTAATGTTATGGAGGATCGAAACACAGATATTTTCGCCGCGAGGCGGTCTATTGACTCATCCATATAGTCATTCCACCATCAAAGTGGGCATCGTTGTTCTAATGACTCGTAATTCAACCATGCTCTCGAGACATTTTTTTTGAGTCATATCGGCAGTTAGGCATGGTGGCTACCGCCAACTGAATCTCATCCTCAATGAGGCTCTCCGTGGAAATATTCAACAGAAATTTGTTGGCGACATAATTGTGCTCAGCAAGAAAAAAGTAGAAGAAGATTTAATCAAAGGTTACAGACCCAAACTATTGTTAAACTTTGATTAGGGTAATTGTTCCCTTCGTTGTGGTAGTTCCTATTGTTGCGGTAATGGCAATTGAGCACTTTTTCGACTGAAATGTTACCAAAAGGCATTTTTAATAGATGTATTATGCTTAAACTATGAGATTGCACCATTTGTGTGCTTAAGATTTGCCCAAAAACCTATCAAAAAAATATTTTGCTTAATATTTTTTGCTGCTGTGTTCCTAATGTTGCGGTATCCCATATGATTTCAATGGGATACCGCAACATTAGAAACCAAACTTAAATTTTATCTCCAAAATAAATGCCAAGTTTCATGGCAAGCGATTTTTGATCGAAAACAGAGAGAAACAATAGTTTTTATATTTTTCCAAGCAAATTTGGATAGAAAACTACCTTCATTAGATGGTACGATCATTGTTTTTAAAATGAATTTAGCTTAATACCACAACGATGGGCACACTTAATCCTATAAGTTACTAGCACGCATCCACAAACAGGGGATGGATAAGATTATGACTGTCAACAATCTTTTAAAATTTCAATTAAAAGTGTTTAAACTTGAAAAGGAATATATTTTATGCCGTGAGTGCCATCAAGGATAGAATCGCCGAGACAAATTGCAAAAGAAGAGCCGGAAAGCTCATTTCTAGATTGAGTTTAAATAAGGGCGAAAGTAACATGAGAGAGTTCTCTTCATCGACTCTCTCTTCTTCAAATTAAAGTGACAACCCGTAACGTGGGTAGATCACCTTTTAATGGTGCGTTACGATGTAAGATCTACCATTTCAAGTTTTGATCTTGCTATTTTCCAGCCTGGTTTATTTAGATGCAGGAACATTCCAGGATCAAGATTTGGTGTACTTTTTTACACCATTTGTTTATTTATTTTTTATTCTATTTTTTTTCACTGCTAATATACCGTTTGTTTCAGAGGGATGGAGGTAAATTTAACCTATATATAAATAACAATTTACAAAAATATAACAGTGGAGAACATATCACAATTTAATACTTTTTTCTATTTCAGATTTACAAGCAGGCAATCAGCGATCAAAACGGCGAAGTATCTCTTTCTTTAGGAAGGTCAAGATTACCGTACGATACAGTGACAAGTAGACCACGTTTTCGTGCCGAGTTCCATAATTTCGATTTTTTTTTTCGAACATTAACGATAATGTATTTTTGTTCATCACACCTTTAACTTATATTACGCGTTGCGAACATTCGCGGATAATAAATATGTACAGCGGTTGTATTATCCGCAATCTTATTAACAAGGGAACGCGAAAAAAAAATAATACAAGAACATAGATGAAACTCATAAGCAACGATTCTATTTAGTTGTTTAGTTGTTCAGTTTTCTCGTAAAGGTACGGCGCGGGTTTCGGTTTTTCAGCATTGGCAGTAACACTAAACGAAATTGCATACAATTTATTTTCTGGCTGAGAAGCCGACAATGATTTTTCAAAAGGGCCAAACTGACTTGATCGATTTCTCTTCGTCGACTTTCTCTTTCGCTAATAACATGATCAAAACAAACAAAATCATTATTCTTTTTGTTTCTACAGAAAGATGTAGTCGTCTTCTTCGCATTTCAAGCAAAAAAACTTTGGCAAGCTTAATATACATTCTTTAATAACACAAAGAGAGGATCGATGAAGAAAATTCGAAAATGTCAGTTAGGCCCAAATGAAAAATCAGTGTCGAATTTTCTGTAATTGTTCATATTTCGATTAGTTGTGCCATTTTTTGTTGCACGCAGTCTTGTAATGATCGCACGCGGTCGATTCCGGTTGAATGTATTTTACATTATGCAAATACGGATACTGTGCATGACAGGATTCACCCTAGTGAAGCGGAAACTGAAATGATTCCTGCAAAGCTCAATATGCCGTTCACAAGAAACATGGATGTACTACCAGCTCAACGCATTCCGGAAAGGCTTCGTGCCGCGAGCCGAAATGTCGCCTTTAAAGAGATATCCTAGATCATCTTTTGTCGTTTGTGGGAAGTTATCAAGCCGGCTTCGTCGATGGCCGATCGTCAACGGACCAGATCTTCACCGTGCGATAAATTTTCCAAAGATGTCGCGAATACGAGGTCCCAACGCATTGCCTGTTCATCGCCTTGAAGGTGGCGCACTAAGGGGATTCAGGTGGCCTAAAAACTAAATACGACTTTATTCAATTTGAGATTTAGGTCCGATAGTAGAAAGTAGACCACTTGGACCAGTAAACCCCAGAATATTAGTTTGCTAGTCCCTTTACTTATCGAGATATTGGCAGCTGAATAAGACCATTGGCAATTTTTGGTAAAATGAATGAAATGTTCAACTTCGCATATCTTCGGCATGTATGAAAAATGTTGAACTTCTGGATGTTCAAACTTAAAGGTTTTTTTATAATCCTTTTGAATGATATATCAGACGTAGAAAGGTTAAAACTATTAAATGATGTTACATTTAAAAAAACATCAAATTTTCCCCATACAAACAGTTCCATACAAACAAAAGTTTGGCAAAGTTTTGCTTCGGGACTACTTCCATGTCATTGCTAAGGATCCCTGGGAGACATTGAAATCAAATTTGGCAGCTACTAGCTGCTATTCTGCCATTCCAATAAAGTTTTCGGCGATGATTGAGATATTGCAATATGAAATCACCATATACCCTAACAATACCTTGGAAGAAACATTTAGTCGTCATGGCCGCTTTTCTCGGAAATTCAATCATCTGGTCTAAATCTGATCTGTATCTCTTAGTGGAGCGTGTTTTTACAAATTAGAATCCATTTTGTAAATTGTAGCAGGAACCCTTATATACAAATGAAACGCCTACTAAAAGTATACAATGCCCTTGATTTTTCATGCTGTTGAAACTGTGGTGTGTAAAGTTGATTATTTAAATTTCTATAGGGGTATTAGGGGCATAATGGACACCCTAAGCAAATGAGTACATAGGACTGTATAACAGTGAAAAACTTGACATATTATCAGTTGGCTTACAACTTTAGCTTGTTGTAGGGATCATTAGGGATAATAAATAAAGGATTATATTCATATCCTATATTTATTATCCCTCATGATCCAAGAACATTTCAATCACTACACTTGTTTCCTACGTATTTCAATCATTTACAGCACTGCCGTTATAAGCATAGTTGTCCCATGTCACTTTTTGACGATTTTGACTTTTTTGCACCAGGCGCTCTATTTATAAGTATATTTTCATATAACATAAAAAAATAACATACTTTGTTCGAAGACTCAATGAAAAGCATGTCAAGTCTGTTGGATTAATTACTGAGGCCAACACTATCCTCAATGGACCACTAAGCTACCCAGGGGACCGACAACAAACTACCGATGGAATGTTTCGGATCGCGTACGGCGGAGAACACGGAGCAACACAAAGATGCGTGTGCACGTCGCGGCGGTCAGTTTTATTTAGCAACAACAATCATGTACAAAACAATAACAATATACATACATTAGGCAGGGTCGGCGCAGGGCAATTGATGATAAACATCGCAACATACATTAGGCCGGCCCAAATATTCTAACACTCCTCCTCGATGTTGGTCATCACTATCACAAAGTTCGTTCACAAAGGTTACAATTTCACAAAGTCTTCAAAGTTCACATTGGACAACACAGCCTACACAAAGTTCCTCCTTCTGCACCGAACACTTCTGCTTCGTCAAGTATCACACAAAGTCCTATCACAAAACCACAAAGTTCCACTTAGTATCGGAGTCCCTCGTCAAAACAGTCATAAAAACCTTCTTGGTCGAACTCCTCTTCAACGCGATGCCCAGCTGCATTTCTCCGGCGGTTGCCGATCTCCGCTCCTCCAGCTACATTCAGGGCATACAGCTCACCACGAAGCTCCGCGACGGCTTCCACTTTCCCGCTGGTATTCACAATCTGGCACTTGGATTTCACGAAGTTCACTTTTAGTCCTTTCCGTGCCAGCTTCCGGACCGACAGCAGTCCGCAGTCCAGCTCAGGGATATACAACACCTCCTTCACGTGCACTTTGTTCTTTCTTCCGTCTCCATCGACGCATTCCAGGAAGCCTTCCCTAAAACCGGCGGACCTGATCACTGAGCCGTCCGCCAAGTTCACTTCCTGCTTCACACGCTCGTCGATCTTCACGAAGAATTTGCGGTCACTGGTCATGTGGCTCGAGCAGCCACTGTCCACATACCAGCTGTTGCGCTTTCGCTGACCTCCCACGCCGAAACAAATTCCCGGAATCTTCTTCGCCACCGTCTTCTTCACTTCCGGATCACTTCTACCTTCTTCACGAAGCATCGGGCACTCTCTCCGGAAGTGGCCCGGTTTCCGGCAGTTATAGCACACTCGCTGTCGCACTCGTCCATTTCGTCTGCTTCCGTTGTTCACATTCAGCGCCCGGTCGTGGCGCTTCTCGGACACACTTTGCCGCTTCTCCATCCGTCGGTGGTACTCGTCCATCAGCCGCTGCTTCACGAATTCTAGCGACTGGTCGGCATCCGGACGGCTCTCCAAGGCCGTCACCAGTCCGTTGTAGGATTCCGGCAGACTCCGGTACACCATCACCACTTGTAGCGATTCCTCGATCTTCTACCCCGCACACGATAGCCGATCGAACAGTTCCTCGATGGAGAATAGATGCTTCTCCATATCCGCATCTTCCTCGTAGTTCAAACTACAGAGCTTCTTCAGAAGCGACACTCGCGACGTAACCGTGGCTTTTTCGTGGTACTTTTTAACTTTTCCCACACATCGATCGCTGATTTCCCGTCTTTAACTAGCGGCAACTGACTATCTTCGACGTTTAACACTATCAAGGCTCTTACCTTTTGATCTTCTTTAGACCACGCCGCAGTCACCGGCACCGGTTTCGCTTCTGAAACCGTATGCCACAGATCGTAGCTGATCAATAACATTTCTATTTTGATCTTCCACGATTGAAAGTTTTTATTGTTCAAACGCGCAATTAACACTTCAGGCCAAACATTTCAATAGGTCCTATCTGCATTTGAGAGGCTCTCTTTGTTCACTTTCTCTTTCAATTATTGCAATGTAATGGTACACTTTTCAACTACTTTTGCAGTACAAATCAAAAGACGATTGTTTTGACCATCGCTCCATGCAAGGAGACAATCATAATTCAAATAAACAGCTGAGATATTAACGAAACAGAGGGAAACCACCCAAGTAACATTTTAAGTTTTGTGCGGCTCTACAAGAGATCTTCATGACCAATTTTATAAAACTTGCAATAAAACTGATTTATACATCAAAACCTCTTGATAACCTCTTTAAGAGCATCTTCCGGCTAAGTGGACCACTCTCGGAGAGGTTTTGCAAACCGCATTAAGAGTAGCAATAAAACCGTTTTAAAACCTAGTAGAGAAATTTCCCATTCTCGATTGTTGTTGTTTTTTTTTCAACAAAAACAATGACAGCTCAAGATGCAGAGAAGCTTCTTCGGTGGCACGCAAAGTTCAGGACGATACATCATTCGTAAGCAGAAGCGGTCATTTCAAAGTAATATTTTAGTTGTTATTGTGTTGGTAGGCTTATGCGCATTCAATTTTTCCGTGAATATTGGGGTGGCAGAATCATAAAATTAATGCGCTTCAAGAATAGTGAATATTATCATCTTGGATTGAAATGAATCAATTTGTTTATTTAGTAAAACTATCTCGAATTACAAGAAAACTCAGCAGAGACAGTTTATTTATGTGAGCATGTTATGGAAATGGTGGCAAACTATCAATTCATTGCAAATTTGAGCAAAATTAACTATTTTCCATTCACGTTAGCTAATTCTTCAATATGGCGACAACCATTATCAGCGAAAATAAAACGAAAGCAAGTTTACTTTTATGATGACCGCAATAAATCTAGAAATGTCGTAGTTCTGCTTTCCCACCAACAGATGTCGTTACTAATCGAACGGATCGCCATCTGTTGAGAGTTTTAACAGTTTTATTGTGGTAATAATAATTGCCAGATGGTTTACAAATCGGAAAGTTTTGTTTACTCTTAAAATCTATCTTTATGGATATCTTCAAGTATACTATAAAACATTTTATCAATGGTTTTCATAAAAGCAGTCATAAAACTGATAGTTTTGATTATTGCTGTAATAAAACTTTAATAAAACAAAACCCATCAGCAATGAAATTGTTACTTGGGCAAAGAGAGCCTCTCTTCTGCAGATTGGACCTTTAGACATGTTTGGCCTGACTTTCTCTGTCATTTCTACGCAAGTTCTTTTTTTTCCGTTGGCGCACACTGTGCTCACGAAGGTACAACCAACAACACTCGAACGTACCCGCCGTACCTACACACACGTAGACGGTACACTGGCAGAGTCTCTTCGGTTCGATTTCGATCGAACACCACCACGGCTACAGTCACTTTTCGCGGGTCAAAATGGCACAATCTTCTTTCTTCTCGGCTACGGGACATAAAATGGTGCACACTAATCGGCACTGTCTGCTTCGTTCTGGAAGCCACTTGCTCCAGCCGAACGAGCGATATTAATTAGCTCTCCCAAATATTCTAACAAAGTCAAATTGTCCCACTGTTGAATTTCTACGCATGTCTGTTCCACAACTAAAATTCTACGCATAACAGTCCCACTATAAATTGTTTACGTAAAACCGATACATTTAGCATTTTTAGTAACTTACTTGACCTAATAGTATGGCTATTTCAATACTGTATGATAAAAACTCTCCTTTTATGTTGGCATTACGCTCCAGCTGGAACGAAACTTGTTTTCCAGTTAAACAAAAACTGTTATTTCTTCGCAACTTGCAGTTTCAATCTAAATTCAAACATTGATGCAATGCTCGTTAAGCTCATAAACCAAACATAAACATTTTAACTTGATTAAGAGGCTCAAATGACGTGAAGCATGACGAAGCCAATCCAATATAATGACAAAGAGGTTGTTGAATTGAATGACTGGTATATATGAAAATTTTCAGAATTTATGCAAGCTTGAAATATTGTTAGTAAGTCAGTTGATGAGTTTCACTTTTTTTATTTCAATATGTTATCCCAATAATTTGATTGAATAGTAAGCAAGCAGCGGCCTTTTTGCTAAAGTGCCGATAGAGGCGCTTTTCTGATAGATGCGGTAAACATGATAACAGTGTAAATCATGAGCGATAGTTCCGCTACGGAATCGTAGATGGCGCTAGTGTTCCACGTGTTTTTCACATATCAACTTCATACGGACTCGAACAGCCGACCAATTTGTATTAAAAGTGAACATAGTGCCGTAACTGCTTGTTTTCGAATAGGATGAATATAGAACCGTACCATTACCAACGGCATTCTGACCCTTCATATTCAAAATCAACATGAAACCAATCTAGAGTGCGGTGCAGCAATGACCTCAACAGTTGTCAAACCATCTCAGTTTGGCAAGACAAAGTTTGCCGGGACAGCCACAGTACTGTATATATTTCGACGTAAACTGCGATGGAAGAGCTATTTAAGTAAAAAAATGAATCCATTTACGTAATGAATACATTTAAATATCCCCGACTTATTTCTTTAATGGAGATTTGAGTGTACGACACCCAGTGGCCCAATGAAGAATTCTTCGTTTGATGGAAAGTTTCTTCAGACTGGAGTGAGAATCGAAGTCACACTACGTGGATATCAATTCGCCTAAATGGCTGGCGCTGCTAACCGCACGGCCACGAAACCCATACTTTAAAACTCATCAATTCACTTAGGGGTGGTGGGGGTAAAGTGGACAGGTGGGGTAAAATGGACAGAGTACAGTTTTATAGCTTTTATTGTTTTTCAAAATGTTTCAACGATTGAAGCTTATGCCTAAGCATGAATCATTATACTTTTGCTGATCTTGAACATTAAAATCAAATAAACCTCTTCAAGATGACAAAAACTTAAAAAATCACGTGAAAAATCGGAAATGGTGTAAAATCTGCTTAAAATTGCTAAGGTTTACTCGTGAGTTATTTTTATATTATTACAAGTTTTACACCCTAAACCAATAAAGTCCACGTTGAAGAATATATTTGACCGAAAAAAAGCAGATGGATTTTGCCGCATTTCCGCGGGAAACGACCAAAATGCTTAGGTTGTCCACTTTACCCCCACCACCCGTACTAATGCACTCACTCCTACGGAACAGATCTCACATACTCATAAACCAACAAACTCACTTGCTCACTATGTCACTGACTCACTAACTCATTTACTTACTATCACACACACTCACCAATTTAACAATTCTCTTACCAACACATTAAAATTAACGGGACAACTCCCTGTAAGCTGTAACTTTCCTAATTCGTAACTGACTCACTCACCAACTCACTTAATCTTGGAGCACCTCACATTCATCCTCTCATTAATTCACTAATCAACTTCTAATTCACCAACTCACTCACCTAGTTCCTACTTACCCGATTATTAAGAAAATTTTAAAATGTGATGTCACTCTTATGTTGTCTTTCGGCTCCGTTTTGCCTCGAGACAATTGAGCCTTATGCATGAGAGTCTTATAATGTTATAAGAGAAGCTAACACTGTTTGTTATTAAAAAACATAACAAAAAAGTACAGAACAGATTACATCGAACGTGAAAAGAGGCGACTAATTTTCGTGGGACTGATATGCGTAGAAATTTCGCCAACATGACCACATTTCTAGGCATAACAGTCCCACTAATCATTTTTTTGCTGAAAACACTAGGGGGATTCACTTAACAGCGTAAACTGATTAAACTGATTAAACGTCGCAATCGCCAAGGCAATCTTTGATTATTTCATTTGCAAAATCATGAAACATTTCAAATAAGCAGAAAATCATGGCTTACGCAGCAATTTAATCTGTTCAGTGAGTACCCCTACTATATTTTTAAAAATATTTGATTGGAAATACTTCAGGCATGGAAATATAAGCGATTTCTAACGATACTATGAAAACATAAATCCGATTTGTTCTACCATTTGACCAAAAAACATGAAAAACCTGTATGAAACATAAATCGCGATTTCCTCAGTTTCAAGTTTTTCAACATGGGACAACTATGTGTAGAACGGCAGAGCATTTAGAATGTCTTTATTTTGAAGAAATAACGAATTTTAAATCGTGTGTTTTTTAGAGCTAGCAGGAAAGGTACGGGGCGAAATGGACACTAGGCCGTCCCTTATTTTGCAAAAACTGGAAATGTTATAAGTTCGTTAGTGGAAAATGATCGTTTTAGCTAAGAAATGATCGTGTCAAAATTTGAAGTTCGTACCTCAAGGCTAAGTGGTCCCTCAAGGGGCCTAAAGTTGTCAAAAATTGTATGAGACAAAAAAAAATGAAATTTTTTTCGACAAAAAAATACGCTATTCTACTAAAACCGGTGATTTTAGGAAAATGTGCTTAGATTTGCGATATCTCTACTCGTTTTTGAGTTATTGAACAAAATAGGGTGAGTTTTCTTCGGAATCTAAAAAAATGGTCAAAAATGTTGATTTTTCAGTTGTTTTTTGTCAATTTCTTGGAAACGAGTAGAGATATCGCAAATCTAAGCACATTTTTTGCCCTTTCAAATCACCGGTTTTAGTAGAATAGCGTACTTTTTTGTCGAAAAAAATGTCATGTTTTTTTGATCCCATACAATTTTTGTCAACTTTAGGCCCCTTGAGGGACCACTTAGCCTTGAGATACGGGCTTCAAATTTTGACACGATAATTTTTTAGCTAAAACGATCATTTTCCACTAACGAACTTATAACATTTCTAAATTTTGCAAAATAAGGGACGGCCTAATGGACACCCATCGGGGCATAATGGACACCCCTGCATATTTTATGCTATCTCTTTGATTACATCGATCAGTTAAGTAATCTGCCTACGGAGATCAATGCCACAGATGTAATACTACATCTTAGACGAGTTTACATAACGTCAAAGTTAATTAAATAAACTTTAGGCTAAAATAATCGGGTTATTTTTTTCCAAACTGTTTAAAACGCCTAACAGTATGCAATGCGTGTACATCCATTCGAAATTGCCGGTGTTCATTTCGCCCCGAATCGACTACAACATTAAAATTGCTATATAAAGTAAATTCTGATCAAAAATAAAATACTTCATCCATTGCTAAATCTCCGTATACATGTAGATAAGGTAACAATTCACTTGTTGTTATGGTGGACACACTCCAACACTCGTAATACCTTATTTGCTGCTGCTTCAAAATTATAAGAATTTCATCATATGAAAAACATATTTTAATTTCAATGATATTTTGGTTATTTTGCAGCAATATAAATGGTACTTTTGAAAAATAGAACCATGACCTGTTCCTTTACCCTTACTGCAGTGTGCAGCATAGTTGTCCCATGTTAATAGGGATTCCCATAGAACTTGGGACAACTATGCTGCACACGGCAGCTTAGGCATTAAAAGTTTAACATAAAAGTCAATGGTTCCGGCAAAAACAGGGGTGTCCATTTCGCCCCGGGTGTTCATTATGCCCCTAATCCCCCTAACCCATCAATTAATGAGAGCGCACCATGCACGACATAACCAAAAGGCCTTGAATAATATTCAATGACCATTGTAGATCTTTGCGGACCTCTATATTCCTTCGCGGACCATTAAAGAGTAGGGCTAATTTCCAAGGAGTTTGGAGACCTACGAAGTATTTATGACATGTTCAACATGTTTTTCATATATTTAGGGCATAAACTCTTCGAAAAGGGGCAGTACATTATAAAATTGACGCTAAAATATTTTTGGCCACCTGTTTGTATGGAGCCGCCCCATAGTGGCACCAGCCCAAACTTTGTTGCTTGACGTTTCAGGTGGATGTATCGTTTTGCCACCGTTTCAAATTGTCTAGCAATAATATCCATGTCATCCACAAAACAGACAAATTGACAGATCGCCCGAAACCATTACAACGTCCTTCGTCGCTTAGATCAGTCTTGTGAGCCTTCTGGAGAAGCCATTCTCGTCCATAATTTTACATAGCTCTGTGCGGTCGATACTGTCGTACACCGCGGTGGTGAATGTGGCTATAATACTAAGAATATGTTGGTACTTTCGAGGTGGTAGAAGAATATGTCTACCTCGGTTTCTTGCTAACGGCTGACAATAACATGAGTCGTGAAATACGAAGGCGCATCATCAGTGGAAGTCGTGCCTACTACGGGCTCCAGAAGAAACTGCGGTCAAAAAGATTCACCCCGCACCAAATGTACCATGTACAAGCCGCCAATAAAACCGAAGGTCCTCTACGGACACGAGACATGGACCGACCATGCTCGAGGAGGACATACAAGCACTTGGCGTTTTCGAGCGACGCATGCTAAGGACGATCTTCGGCGATGTGCAGGAGAACGGTGTGCGGCGGCGAAGGACGAACCATGAGCGCGCTGCACTCAATGGGCGGACCAGGTGGAGCGTGGCGAGCGCTGGGCATAACTGACGTTGGCGGTAAATTGTTGACTCAGTGTTACATATCATAAATTTTGATGTTAAATTAAACGAATGAAGGGGTGTAAAAATGGTGAAAAGACGTTTTGCAAAAAATGCAACCGCGCAACTTGATGGATGAAATCGTTAACTGTAATAGTTCACCGCGGCTTGAAATGAAAACAAACGAAAATTTGAATAAATAATTTCACACTCTTTTTATTAGGGAAAAATAATCGACTCAATCCATCTGATGTACTGTGATACACGGGTATATATACCTGGAAAATTGGTACCGCATGGCATACCTGTGGACGTTATGCCCACAATATAATTCCGACGACCGACGGATAGCTCTAAAGGTCCTCCTGAATCTCCGGGGCAAGTATCGTTCATAAGCTCCCCTTCCTTTCTACTGAGGGTACACAACTGACCGCTGACTAGTCCAACTCTCGCAAATGGATTCGAGTCATTTTTCATATCAGAGTCGCATTTATCTCGCTCGTAAGTCGACACCTGAGCCTTCAGTAAGATTGGAGACATGTCCCCATCATTAGCATCGGTAACACCCCATCCGGCAATCGACAACGGCACACCCGGCAAGGGATCGGATTGTTCCGTATACAGGCAGGCCGGTATCAAGAACTCTTCTACTACCGTGCGATTCAACTTGAGCAAGGCAATGTCATTTCTGAGCATCCTGCGATTGACTTTGGTATAGTTAGGATGGATGTATTTTGGTTCCTCGATGCCAATGATAACCGGTTCTTCGCCAACGGTATTATCCTCGAGGCTCAGAGTTCCAAGCCGAACGTGAACAATTTTTTTGCCAACTACGCAATGTGCGGCAGTGAGTAGGAATCGATCAGAAATAAGGCTGGCTCCACAACCGTACTTTGGTTCATGAGACTCCTGGAGTGCCAGAGCACCCAGATAGGGAAAGTCCTCGATCTGGGCTTCCGTTCCGTTGAGAATGTGATTCGTGGTTACAGGAGTATCCCTAAAACTTGCACACATTTCATCGCTTTTGTATTTGAAACGACCTGGTACATCTTGAAGGGCGATTGGTGTCTTATCTGGGCAGCAAACGATCGCAGAATTCCCAACGAACGCACAAGTTTTCCACTCATCCTGTGATACAGTCTTCAAATAGAGACAGCTGGTATCTCGCCGGCACGTTCCACGAGTTACTCCGTCCGCCAAGGTACATGCGTCACCCTCTGCAAGCAAATCACTGATTAAACGTTTGGCGACACTTTAATCACTGGTGTTTCCGGACCTACCATGAAGTAGCGAATCAATAAACGTAATCTCAGATGCTAGCCCGATCCAGGCGAATTGCATCGCGATAATGACGTTCAGCGCTCGATCCATACTCAAACCGAAGTAGTAATCGAAACAATTTGTTGAGCTCTCTTAACTTGTATAATCCGGTTGATCTACGTTGATGTCACGTCTTCGAAAGTGTGTAACGCTGATCTACGCGAGTTCAAATACTATTACCACCACGGGGAAAACCGACCGGCACGACCGATGCGAGGTCTGTTCCGACCCACTTGAAGTTCGCTCTCCGACTACGGATAACGGTAGTCAGAACCTAGTAGGGTACAATCTTATAGGACCTGGCTTGTGCGTCGTGAGCAACGATTCGTTATCAGCGTCGCTGCTGTTGCGCGACAGATGATGATCGTCGTTTGAGAGGATCAAAACGAGAGAGAGAGAGAGGGAATTTGTGAAAAATATGAGGGTGAGTACACGGAAAAACCAGTATACACATCACACGTGTAGCTTTCACGCAACTTTCGAACGAAAAACCTTTGTTTTTTTTCACGTAATATCCAGGTAAATCAAAACCTAAAATGAGTTGATCTACCTATCTTCATCTTGTTGGTTACAGCATGGTCCTACTTCAGCGCCGAGCATATATGTAGTAGAGCGCCATTTCCGTATTTTATGCGGTATTTTTTTGACGTACTCACCACCACTTTGACATTTGCTGCTTCGCGCTTCAGGTGGATCAGTTTCAGAAGAAACTGGAGAAATCCCAGAAAGAGCTCCTCAAGGAATCTCAGAAGAAAAAGAAGAACTCCTTGAGGAGTTCTAGGAGGAACTTCCTAACCATTATGAGAAAGAACATATTTCGGAATCAAAAATGGAACTCCTGGTCAATCTTAGAAAAATGCCTGAAGGAACTCTGTGAGCAATCCTAAAAGAAACATCTGTAGGAGTTCTAGAAAGAGGTTCTGGAAAAACCTCAAAAGGAGAATTCCTAAAAGAAAATAATCCCAGATGAGAAAACTTCGAGGAAACTGCTTGAGGAATTTCTGAAGGAACTTCAAGAAGAATCACTGTAGGTACTCCTGAAGGAATATTGGAAAAAAATCTTTAAGTAATCTCAGAAGATACTCCTGGATGAATTCTTCAAATTGGGGAATTCTAAAAAAACACCCTGGGAAATTCCAGAAGAGTTTCTTTCTTGAGGAATCGCAGATTGCCCACAGGATTTTCTTCCGAAATTCCCTCCGGAATTTTCCAAGGAATTTGATCCTTATTACGCCAGGAATTTCTCCAGGAATTTTTTATAATATTTAACCAGCCACTCCTTTCGGATTCCTTCCAGATATTCCTTCAGTGATTCATCCATGAATTCTTCCCAGAATTCCTCAGAGAATTTCTTCCTGGAGTACTTAATGTGTGGTGAGATTATTTACAGGACTTACTGAATATCTCAAGGAGTGCCTTCACTGGTTTTTGACGGAGTTTCTTCTGGCATTGCTCAGATTCTTCTTCAGATTAATCAAGAGTTCCGTTTGCGATATCCCAAGGAGTTTCTTCTAAAATTCCTCAATGAGTTCCTTCTGGGATTCTATATTTTCAGGATTTTTTCTTCTAATATTCCTATATCAGTTCTTCGTAAGATTCCTCACCGGTTTTTTCCGGAATTATTTCTGGGATTCCATTTTCTTCTATAATTAACCAGAAGATGTTTCTGAGA
This sequence comes from Aedes albopictus, assembly GCF_035046485.1. Taxonomy (NCBI): domain Eukaryota; kingdom Metazoa; phylum Arthropoda; class Insecta; order Diptera; family Culicidae; genus Aedes; species Aedes albopictus. The sequence goes on from NC_085136.1 coordinate 104,205,840, forward strand.
TTTCTCCAGGAATTCTGTGTTAAATTCTCATCCTAGAAGTTCATTCACTGCCCGACTAGAAGATTCTAACAAAAATATAACATAATTATAACAAACCATGAATGTATAACTCATTGTGATATTATAATGTTTAACATCTTTGGTGTTTAAAAATATTATAATTCAATTGTATCATATTATGTTATAAATGTTGTTCAATAACTCATTGTGAAATAATTTAGTTTTGATTCTTTGACATTCAGAACATCATTTTACACAATTGTATCAAAATATGATAGAAACTAGTTGTCTTGAAGCTGAAAATTATATAATATTGTGTTATTATTTTGATCTGATTATAACAAAATAAGTTATTATTTTGATTAGACCGGTGTACTTTTGATTACAATTTTAGTAGTTTTAACATCATCCTGCATCTAGTTTATAACATAATAAGTTATAGAAAAAAATCATAACATCATAACACAATGTGTTATAAAGTTGATATATTTTTCTAGTCGGGTGTGAATTCGAAACAGTCTATAGCATCCACGTACAACAGAAGTTCATTCAGTGATTCAGCCAGAATTCCTTCTGAGATTCATTCAGGAGCTCCCTCTGGGATTCCTCCAGGAGTTCTTCTTGGGATTTCTTCCTGGATTCTTCTAAGTGTACCTTTTGTGATTCCTCTCAGAGTTCCTTCTATATTTCCGATGGATTTCTCAAGGGAATCTTTCCGGGATTCTTCCTGGAACTTCTTCCGGAATTTCTCCTTTAACTTGTTCTGTAAAATGTCTAGGACTTCTGTCTAGGATTCCTCAAGGAGTTCGTTCCTTCATGGGTTGCTCCTATAGTTCCTTCAGGAATTCCTCGAGGATTTTCTCCTGAGATGATCCGAATTTCTACCGTGATTCCTTAAGAAACTTTTTTCCTTTATCAATTAATTCCGAGATCCCTTTAGGTATACCTTCTAGGATTCCTTTCGGAATTCCCGTAGAATAAATTAAAGATTTTTCCCAGAGTTTCTTTTGGGCCTTCTTTTGAATATCTTTAGGTATTTTGGGGTTCATCTAGGAGATCTTTCCGGGAGTACTCAAAAATCTTCTTCCGGTATCCCTCCAAGAACTTCTTCTGGGATTCTACTAGGAACTCCCAACGGGATTCTTACAGGAATTACTTCTCGAATTGCTTCAAAAACTTCTTCTGTGGTTTATTTTTCCCAGAAATTCCTTCCTCTACGAAAACTTCTACGAGAACCTTCTTCAGATCCTCATTATTATCACCACCATTTATTCATGAACTCCTCCCTGGTTTCCTCTAGTAGCTCATCCCAGGATTCCTTTTGGAACTTCTTCTGGAATTCCTCTGGAAACTCCTTCCGTTCTAAAAACTTCTCCTGGTATTTTTTCAAGATCTCCTTCAGGAACTCTTTCCACGATCCCTTCAGGTGCCCTTCAGGAAGTCCTTCCGGTATGTTCGCAAGGATTACTTCAGCAACTTCTTCCGGGATTTTACTTGGAATCTCCTTTCTAGATTCCTCCAAGAACTTCCGAGAACCCTTCAGGAACTCATTACGGGTGTCAATCGGGAACTCCTTTCAGGATTCATCCAGGAACTTCTTTCGTTTTTTATCAGAAACTACTTCAGCAGTTTTTAAAGAACTCCATCCGGAAATCCTCTAGGAACTCCAGAAGTTCCTTCAAGATTTGTAGCAGATCCGCCTGGAATTCTTCTGTAAGTCCGACATCAAGAGCAATCTGATAGTGAACTAGTTGATTCTAGATTTAACCGCTAGATGGCGCTACCCGAGCAGAAGGGAATACCTTACAAATACTTTACGAACAGCAACCTGTACTATGAGGCCTAAATTTGGTATTGCTTTGTTCTTCAACGAAATGTTAGAAGATCATCACAATAACAATTGGAAGTATTTGTATAGAGTAAGGTATTGATGTGATTTTGTTGATTTACTGTGAAAACAACTGAAGAACAAGTTTTGGTATTACATCAAAGAGGTATCGAACAAAGGTACAATTGAATAGCAAGAAATGTTATTACTTTATTATTCTATACCAGGCCTGCCCAACCTTTTTCGGCTGTGGGCCACTGGTGAAACTCCATACCAGTCGACGGGCCAGAAATAAAAATTCGTTAATAATACATTATTTTTTTATCTTTTCTGAGCATGGCTAAATAATAGAAAAGAACTTTTTTGCAGTTTTATGTTTCTAATGAAATTTGAAAGGTTTTTTTGATATCTTGCAGAATTTTGGAGCTTGACAAAGTATTTAGTAAGTTTCAATAACATGTTTCAATGTAGTACCAGACAGAGCTATTGAATGGCACAAAAAAATCTCTGAAAGCTTCAAAAATTGTGATTTCATGTTTTTCCTAAATTAAGTTTATGACGTAATCTTTCTATTTTGTTTTACAATTTTATCAAGCGAATTTTTACATAACACATTATTTTATTGTTAATAATATTTTACTTCAATTCTGTAGGACACTCAAACCAAATGCTTGTATATTTTTAAATCTTTTAAAAAATTTACAAAATATACTCTAAAAAGTCATTTTATTTTTTAAAATTATTAAAATACTTTTCCATTGAAAAAGGAAATTATTCAGAATAATAATATCTCGGGCTAAATTCTATCATTTTTGTCCAGTCGTGCCGCGGGCCGCACAAAATGTCCTCGCGGGCCGGATCCGGCCCGCGGGCCGTACGTTGGGCAGCCCTGGTCTATACCTACTGCATAATAACTGCAGCACTTCATATTTGAGGTACGCATTCGTTATTGAAATAACAAGACTTATTTCCGAGGTGTTATTTATACAAAATTATGGTTTTCTTTTTTTTTATTTTGCCTCTTATGTTCACCTAACGATGGGCATATTGAGGTATGATGGTATGTACGATTAAAACCTTGATATGTTATTCGGTTGTTACTTTTCTGCTCGCTTAGTCAGTCTAAGAAAATCTAAACTGGTGAATCTCGAGAATCTGACCACATAGAAGAATTTCGTCTTCGGCAAGGATGATCAGTACATCAAGAACAATCTGATCGTGAACTAGTTGATTCTAGGTTTATCCACTGGGTGGCACTAGTGACTCTTTTAAATTCAAAACTATTGTACATATCTCGAGAATCAGACTACCTAAGGACTGTTCAATTTATAAAACGGACAACTTTACAAAGCTATGAAAAAAAGACGCGTAGTTCAAATTTAACCACCCTTGCTTCGTTGTTCAGTACATCATTTTTCATTATAGTAATCATTTTTTAATCGAGTAAAAATAGTTTTATTTTATACAAAATCAGCCAGGTGTTAAATGAGGTGAATTTTTCGATTGCTGAAAATAGAATATGGTATATCGTTTTTAATACCAGAAAAGTATGTGCCATGCTGCAGCAGCATGAGTAATAAACATTCTGGCAAAATTTAAACTCAATTGGAAAATTAAGTGTTGAGATATTGAAGTCTCAAGTGAGATTCGATTTTTTGAATAAAATTCAACTGTAAAGCAAAAAGGGCATGAAAATATTAAATAATCAATTTGTTTATGCATCCAGTCGAAAGTGGGAATAATGTGGTTTTAAATGCAGAAAACTGCATCTTAATAGCATTGCTGGTTTGATAACTGTGCGCTATTACAGACACAGTAAACAAAACAGTTTTGTTCTTTGAAGGTTCTTCCAAATAACAATGCAACCTAATGCAAATTTTGCATAACAATGATGTTGGAAATAAAAAACTTTGCATCCGATTATTATCAAATAAGGTGTACAATAACATAGGACCAACTTTGTTGAAAATAAATAATAACAAAATTCGCTGAAGTCGAAAATCTGCATCAATGGAGCAAAAAGAACGCAATTTTTCTAAATGACCATCTTTATGGATTAAATTTTTAATGAAAAATGCAAATCAAAGTATTTTTTCTTCTGTATCATTTAGAGAGGAATATTCTACTACTCTGGACAAATTTTTAGCCGAGTCCGTGATGCTATTGCAACACTTGACTTAAATGAACATTTTATAATAATTTCCTTGAAAACAAGGCAACTCACTATATCAAGCTGGAGACTGCTTGGCGCATTATTACTGAACAACTATTGAGCTCTACCTTTAGTAAAATAGTATAAGATTCCAATACATTGAAAACTTAATGAAAATGTGCATGTTAAGTATGTGGAAAGTTATGTCGAATTTTGAGAAATGGGTTTTTATTGACGTTTTACGAAAACCGCTTCAGTTACACAATCAAGAACATTTTGCTTAATGTTATGTTTTTCCTACATTTGAGAAAAGCTATGGAAAGTTATACAAAAAAATGATAATGATTTTATTGAAAAATAAAATAGATATTGCACAAGCAAGTTGTCCGTTTTATAAATTGAACAGTCCTTAGAACAATTTCATCTACGACAATGTTGATCAGTACATCAAGACCTATCTGATAGTTTAGGGTTCTAAGTTTATCCACTGAGTGGCGCTAGTGAGTCTTGGAAATTCTAAACTTCTGTATCTCGAGAATCGAACCACATAGAAGAATGTCGTCTTTGACAATCTAGATCAGGAGATCAAGAGCTATCCGATAGAGAGCATGGTATATCAGCTAGGTGGCGCTAGTGAGTCTTAGACATTCTGAACTGCTGTGTATTGAGAATCAGGCAATCTAGAAAAAAAAAAAAACGTCTGCAGGAAAATTGATCAGGTCCGTTGATAACCTGGTTTAACCTGAATATATCCCCTAGGTGACGACGATAGTGAGTCTTAGAAATTCTAAATTTCTGTATCTTTCAAATCACATAGGAGAATTTCGTCTTCGACAAAGTTAATGAGGACATTAAGAGCTATCCGATAGTGAACCAGTTGATTCTAGGTTTATCCGCTAGGTGGTGCTAGTTATTATTAAAAATCCAAACTGCTGTATCTCGGGAATCAGACCACATAGAAGAATATTGTCTTCAGAAAAGTTGATCGGGATGTCAAGAGCTGTCCGAAGATAAGTTAGTTGAACCAGAATATCCACTAAATATGTAGGTGGTGCTAGTAAGTCTTAGAAATTCTAAACTTTTTATCTCAAGAATAAGACATACATACATCAAGAGCTATCAGATAGTGAACTAGTTGATTCTAGCGATTTTTTGCTAGGTTTTAGAAAATTTTCAACTGCTGTATATTGAGAATCGGAACACATATAAGAATTTCGTCTATTAGAGCTTACCGATAGTGGACTGTATAGTAAATTATAGGTTGGTCCAAAGGGTTAAACTAGAGATCCTTCCTAGGTTTGATCAAAGACGACGCTTACCGCCCCGACCTCCAAAGGGGCTGAGACGACCAACTTGTATTTAATGATTTCATATTAAGCATGTACCATTGCTTTATCTTTTTGTTCCAAAATTCTCATCAAAGTCGTGAGAGAACCACTTTTAGAACTTAGTTTTGGACGCCATCTTAGATTTTAGATCGCCATCTTTGATATTCAGGTCACAATTTTTGGAGTCCAGATATCTTCCCTATACCAAAATACCCATATTGTATGGATTTGGACCCTTAAACTCCATTAAACAGACGCCATCTTGAATTCGGAGTCACTGGCTTGGATTTTAGCCGCCATATTGGATACTCTGGTAATTATTTCTGGACTCCAGACATCTTCTCCATATCAAATGTACTTATTTTGCATGGTTTTAGAGTCTAAAACTCCATTAAATAGCCGCATCTTGAATTTGCAGCCGCCATCTTGGATATTCTGGTCGCCAGTTTTGAACTCTGGACATCTTTCCCATACCAAATGTACCCTTTTTACAAAATGGGTACATTGGCGACCAATATATACAAGTTTTGGTCGTCATTTTAGGACTCCAAACTTCTTCCCCAATCAAATATACCCATTCTGCATGATGTTACCCTAAAACACCATTAAACAGCCACCATCTTGAGATTGGAGCCACCATCTTGGATGTATTGGTCGTCATTTTTGGAGTTTAGGTTACCGTTCCCATAACTAATATACCCATACTGCATGATTTTAGAGCCTAAAACTCCATCAAACAGCCGCCATTTTGAATTTGGAGCCGCCATATTGGATTTTAGACTGTCATCTTGGATATTTTGGTCTCCACTTTTGGACCGCAGACATCTTCCGCATACCAAATATACCCATATTGTATGGTTTTAGGGCCAACAGCTCCATTTAACAGACACCATCTTGAATTTTGAACCGTCATCTTGGATATTCTGGTAGCCATTTTTGGACTCCAGATATCTTCTCCGTATCAAATATAACCCCATACTGCATGGCTTTAGAGCCTAAGACTCTATTTAACAGCCGCCATCATAAATATGGAGCCGACGCCGGTTCTATGACAAATGGTCGAAAGTCAAAAGGTCGAAGGTCATAAGGTCGACGGTCAAAAAGTTGACGGTCAAAAGGTCGAAAAGACAAAAGGTCGAAGGGTCAAATGGTCGAAAGGTCAAAAGGTCAAAAGGTCAAAAGGTCAAAAGGTCAAAAGGTCAAAATAAAAAGAAAACTAGGACAAAAGGTCGAAAATACAAGTGGTCAAAAATGGTGGTCAAAAAGTGGTCGAAATGAAAATATAACTAGGACAAAAGGTCGGTGAGTCAAAAGGTCGGAAGTTTGTAATAAACAAATAACTAGAACAAAACGTCGAAAGGAAGAAGGACAAAAGCTCAAACGCTGCAGTTAGTAATACAACTGAAAGAACCAGGATTCGTTAGGTGTGAGAAATGCATTTCAAATTTATGCACTCACACTTTGTACAGCGCAATGATCAGTACGAGGATGTTGATGTGTGGCTCTTGTTTCCGGTTTGGGGTTCATTATGAGTTGCCGTTAGCCGATATCCAAGTTTTCATACGCTCAGCATATGCTCGGAAGAGAGTCAGGTGTCAACCGCTTTCAGTGGAGGGAGAGCAACTGATGAAAAATTACAAGTGCCGGGGCTGGGATCGAACCCATGACAATTCACTTATGAAGTGAACGTGTGACCACTACGTCACGGGCATTTTAGTAGATCTTTGAGGGAGATCTCTTTGGAAATATCTTAAGTCAAATTACAAATAACCACTGTAATAGTACCTATATCTCGAATGAACGACCTATTTCTATTTTATTTACAACGCCTTCAACACATAGTGGTTGTACAGACTGATTTGATTGAACTTATAACTATTACAATATAAACATTTACATTTATCTACAACACATTAACACACGGCATATAATGACAAACATTTTCACAATAATAATAAAATTAAAACATAATCACAAAACTTGTTACAAACATTGTTGGCACGACTATTCCTTAAACTAATCATCAGGGTTTCCATGCGTTGGAAGAGCGGTTGACGAATGCCCGAAATTTGATACCATACGGCCAGGTCGATGCGCGCATGGCTAAATCTTTCCATCTCCACTTTAAAACAATTTTGAATGATATGTAATCCAGTGACCGACAGTCCGTTCGTTTTGGAACAAGTTTAATTACGTTCACACAGTCTCCAGTAGGGGCACCAAGCCATCTATGTACCATCATTTCAACATCATTTTCGGTAGTGGCGCTGTTGATATTCGTTAGCAGTAACGAGAAACAATCGTTTGTTTGTGCTTCTTGCGTTTCACTCTGTTCGTTCCGAGCAGGTTCAGTGTCACTCAGGTAGCTATTATTTGTTCCAGCCATCAGCTCCGTTGAGGTTGCATTTGGAGTAGAATGAAGTGGACTCGCGCTTATTGCAGAAGGATCGTGCATGATGAGTCGATTCAGTGTGTCCTTAATCGAAGAAATTTCCAGTTTCAGTTCCGATATTTCGTCTATAGCAGAAGTGGCATCTGGCGATGGTGTAGACGATTTTTGCGTGACATTTCTCCATTTAGTAAAAGCCGGCAAACATTCTTTGCAAAGCCATACCATTCCATTAGAAACATTGCGAAGCTGATCACTACTCATACCTATACATGATATATGGTATGATTTACCACACGGCCCAGCACATACGGAATACAATCCCAATTCAATGTGGATGCATAATGAGCACTCTTCGCAGTGTACTAATTTGCCGTCGTTCGTGGGATTATTTTTCATTTCTTTTTACTAACAGAGACCGGCGAATATCACTAAAACTGTATACGACAACGGTGAAAGTATGAAGAAATCAACGGTCAGGCAAACTTTTGAGCATTTAAAACTTTTCAAACACGAAGAAAATGCAAAATATTTCGGCGAACGGAAAGTCAATGCCAACTCGGCACTCGGCAAGCAAAAAAGCATGAAAAATTATATTATTAAACAGCAATGGTAATCACGCCTATAGCCGTAAACATGTTACTCCAAAAAACTTCCGTTGTTCAAAAGGTTAACATATGTTCTACAACTAAGCAGTACCAGTTAATCTATTACACAAAGCCCAAATTAAAGGAAAGATTCCCGTTGCCGATGGGAAATGTAGTCGAATTCCTGCTTGTTATACAGTATACAAGTTAACGTAATGGTAGGCAAAGAAAGCCCTTCATTTTATAACTGTGGAATTACTAAAAGAGTACTAAGTTGGAAAGATGCAGAACAAGTTGCATTTTCGGTACCTAATTTTTTTTCCATTCAACCTTTCGACCTTTTGACCACTTGCTATTTCGACCTTTTGTCCTACTTACTTATTCATTTCGACCTTTTGACCCTTCGACCTTTTGTCCTTTCGACCGTTTGACCTTCGACCTTTTGTCCTACAACCCACTCAAATGGTCATATCTTCGGAACGCTTTGACCGATCCGCACCAAAGCAAGATAATGCGGTAAAATTCCGGTTAGATTCGAGCTATAATCTGTAAAATCGGCCAATGGGAAGTGTCTTAAAAGTGAGTGAACTTTTTTTTGCGCACAAACATACATTCATACATTCATACAGACATCATCTCCATTTGTCGAATTGAGTTGATTGGTATATGTGACTCGACTCTCCGAGCTTTCTAACAAAAATTCGTTTTTTTTTGAGTGAAAATATAGCCCGATTTTCATACGTATCTCACCGTGTGCCAAAAAATAAGTTATTAGGTATAAAATTGACTTAGTTATAGTGGAAAGTGCCCAAGGGTACAAGACCCTACCTGCTCGTAATTTCCGTGGATTTCAAGATCCCCTGGGCTACGAATTCCCACCTTCGAAGTGGTTTGAAACCAGTGCTCACCTGTGTCGCCCGGCACATCAGTCTGTGCGTGCCTCTACAGCAAGGTGGTTAGATACCACTGCCACACCGGTGATGGTTACCGCCCTCCGCTGAATAAAACCAATCAATCATAGGTTCTTTTCAATCGGTATTTTTAGGACTCCTACATCCGAAACTCTCCCCTACTGACACGCCCTGGGACCCGGGAGCCAGAAGAAAGCCTTTTGTGCCCATTCCGGAAGTGGCCGTCAGCTCAAGACCAGCCGTTTGGGCCTTAGGCCAGTCCCCATCTGGGATCAAGCAGCGACACCCGGGGTTAAAACGTTTCTAAATCTCACAACCGCGGTTAGAATTCCTGGAGAAATTCCAAAGGGATCCCCTGGAGCAAAGATTTTCAAGTACAAGATTACCCACTCTTGCATTTATCATACTATTGATCGGCGAACAGATTCATTCGACGACAGCGCTACTTGCAGCGAGAAATCGAACCATTTGAACGAAAATAATCGAGGTAGCTATGAGTTTTTGCTACGTTGTAGATGTCATTTATTCAGCAAAATTATCAAAGTTCAGTTTTTATGGAAAAGGGCATAAGACTAGATTTTGCTTCATCTATAATGGGAATTATCTTAAGTTTTATCGATCAATGCACGGAGAGAGATCCGGACAGCTTCCACACTGTTATGGTCTCTCTCTCTCTCTTCTTGGCGTAACGTCCTCATGGGGACAAAGCCTGCTTCTCAGCTTAGTGTTCTATGAGCACTTCCACAGTTATTAACTGAGAGCTTCCTCTGCCAATGACCATTTTGCATGCGTATATCGTGTGGCAGGCACGAAGATACTCTATGCCCAAGGAAGTCAAGGAAATTTGCTTTACGAAAAGGTCCTGGACCGACCGGGAATCGAACCCGTCACCCTCAGCATGGTCATGCTGAATACCCGTGCGTTTACCGCCTCGGCTATATGGGCCCTTAACTGTTATGGTCGTCACCATCAGAAGTGCCATGTAATTTTTCGATCTGCGTTATTAGCATTGCATTAGCACCAAGAAAATGACGTCTGGAGCTCGTTCAAAATTGTCATTGTTTATCCTTTTCTTTTTCAATCATAGTCACCTGCCGGTTTGCAGCAGTAAATTAGTTCGACCGCGAGTCAACCGTGTCGCTGCTATCGGTAAAATGGGTTCGCTAACTTTGCGGCAGAGTGGGTCATATTCTTAATTTACTATATTTGCCTGGAGGGATGCCACCAGCAAGTCATAAATTAGCAGACTCACGCGAACCCCACATTTTTAACTCAATCAACCACCCATGGGAATCTGACGAAATTTCTTAAAGTCCCAATCGTAAACAACAAGGCCATAAAACTTCAAAGACTTAAAAAAAGTCGAGGGCGAAGAGTGATAGCTACAAATCGAATATTTTGGCGTGTTATTGTTTACTATGTTTCCATCAAGAATTCGAAATAAATCAAACATATAAACGCATAACAACGTGATAAGTCGTTACATTGTATGAACGGGAATCTCGTATTGTCGCATCCTACACGTCTATAATATGGGCAGACAGGGGTTTCCCTCGTTCGTTGATTCCGCTACTGCTCTATATTGTGTGACAAACAGGCATTATGGCGTTATCACCAATGATGAACGGTTGGTTGGTTTCTTTGCAGTTCTTCGGTTAACCACTTCCTCCCATTTCAACAATGTATCATTGTTATGTTACCTTTATCGCAAGAATTTATTGCCAGGCGCAGTGTATGAGCCATAGTAATTCAAAGTAAATTAGAACAAAATTTTCAGAAGACAATCATTCATTTCTTGACTAACTCCTTGACGCTGCTCTGATCAATGAGTAATGATTAATTGTGTTTTCAGGATGATTAAATATTATAATTAATGAGAAGACGGGCTAGTGGCTACCGCTTCTGCAGATGGTCTTGAATCCCTGGCCCGTCCCACTTCTTCTACTTTGTATATATTTTCTCCCTCCTCTCTATATACAACTCATATATATTCACATGTTCATAGCCATCGCTAGAACATAAACGGGTTGAAAAAGCCGTGTCCATTCCTTTCGACTTTCACAGCACAGTGTCATTTTATCAGATAACGCCTAAAATTATGCAATCAAGCAAACTGTGGCGCGCATTATCTTCCGAGTAAACACACTAATCATTCACCTTACGTCTGGCTTCCACGCACCAATGTGTGAACCCTTTGCTAGCCATATCCCACCAACAATCCGACATCCTTATGAGTTGTGCAGACATGGAGGTATATTCGGTCTGATGTGGATGCAAATGATTGCAATAATCACTTCATTCCCCTTCCCCACGTTGACATGCAACCTGACGTAGCAGGCGCCATTGTCGCCCAACAAATAGAAGATCACTCACACACTGAAGATGTCTGCTTGGTCCCTTGTGTGGGTGTAGCTGGTCTGGCTATACCGGAATTTCGTCAATAGTTTCGCCAATAATTTCGCCTTAAAATTTCTCTCGGGGTTCGTCTTGATATTCCACCCGGAATAATTTCTTTTTTTTTTGCAAAAATTTTTCCTGTAATTTCTGGGACTGTCCACTGGACAAATTCCGGTAGAATTTCAGATAAATCTTCCCGCGGGGAACATCAAAGTGAAACCAGCAGTGTCATGGTCGCGATTTTTTCCGCAGTGAAGTTCGCAGATTGTGAACAATCCTCGGTACCCATTATGTAATTTATTTTTAGTCCTTTACTGTTAGATTGGTGTAACCATGGGTGTAACATTAGTGTGGGTCATCGGAACCGTTTTCTCAGATCAAAGCTTTTTTAATTTTGGGTCCTGAGTATCTGTGCAAAATTTGAGTACGATCGGTTGCGTCTACACTTTGCGCATTGCAATTGAAATTTGTATGGGATTTTGTATGGGAAAACATACTTTTTTGCATTTTAGCCATAAGTTGAAAAAGTTTGTCTGAAACTTTTTAACCGATACTGTAAAATGATAGCCTAGGATGTTCTGAAAAACTTTGTTGAAGACCACAAAGTGATCCGATGCTTGTGAAAATAGTTATAATCAACGAACCGCATGCATGTGTTTATGTTTTAACATGTAAAGGAATAACAATAGCAACAAAATCATGCTGTTTCGCCAAGCAATGCCAAAGCTATAACTTTTTTCATAAGCATCAGATCACTCCGCGGTCTTCGACAAAATTTTTCAGGACATCCTAGGCTATGTTTTCACTTTATCAGTTACATGGTTTTAGAAAAATTCGAGCTTGTTATGAGAGAAATGCAAAAAAAGTGTGTTTTCCCATGTAAAACCCGATACAAACTTCAAACGCGATGCGCAAAACGTAGACGTAACCGATCGTGCCCAAATTTTGCACACTTATTTGGGTCCTGAAATGGGATCAAAAAAGCTTTGATCTGATGGGATACCATTGAATTTTTCATTTTTCCATATAAACGACGACCCACTCTAGTGTAACACGCTAAACATAATTTACACAAATGGTAATTTACACGGAAAAAAATACACGGTAATGAATATTATTGGGTATTGGACCTGACAAAGAAAATTTAATGATTTTCTTTGGTACATCGAGGTCTTGAAATTAGTCTATGGTGAAACTGTGGAAAAGCTAAAGGCATTGTGGCAATGGCTCTTTTTTTCTACTTTTTTGTATGGCAAAATTTAAAAATCGTCAGATATGGGGGGGTGCTCTGTCAAAACCATGCTTGTCCTCCCTCCCCCCCTAAGTTGGCACCTATGGCGAAGCGTGTTTTTACGAATTGGAATCTATTTTACAAATTGGAACAGAACTCCTTATTTGCACAGATAAACGCCCAGCCTACTGTAATGGTTCGATTGATGACTGAAACAAACGACCACCGGAATGTTCAGCCCAGTCAGGTTTTCTTCACAGACGGTTTACCCACAGACTTGCGAAGAGAAGCAGATTGAAAAAATGGCATATTTTTACGACTTTTACGTTCCTAAGTTTTATAAATTTCGAGTCGAAACAAACTAGTTACCTTAAGGAATATCCTAAAGTACGCATATATTGTATCAGGCCCGGATTTAGTATTGTGGGGGCCTGAGGCCCGACCGGATGTGGAGGGCCCTCGGAGAGATGACCAAAAATGTTTTTCCATATTTTCGAACAGTACTTGAGCGATATGAAAAAATGATTGCAATTAAGAAAGGTTTTTGTGGGGGCCCCTTTAATGTGTAGGCCCGGGGCCCGGCTCAACTTAGATCCGGCCCTGTGTTGTATGTTGTTTTTGTGAATTGTGTTAGGAAAAGTGGCGCCCAGATAAGCCTTTATCTGGGCGCCACTTTTCTTGACCGAATTCACAAAAACAACACACAACATATGCTTACTTTAGGGGATTCCTTTACGTAACTAGTTTGTTCCGACACGAAATTTATGATGCTATCAATTTAGCAACACCCGGAAGTTTCGGCGTTGTGTAATTTGATACATCAACCGAAAAGGAATCCCCTCAACGGGGCAGTAAAAGGAGAAATCCCCGTAGCTCACAACAAAAACACTTTTAAAATAGTTTCTCCTGTAAGTCGATGCCTTATACCATTTATTACTGATTTACTTGTTATTTTCGCGTTTTCGTGTAATTTTGAGCAATTCCTCGCTAAAATTTCGAGACTAAATTTTACACGTTTCGAGCTATCTATGCGGGTCACAATTGAATTTTACAAAAAAAGCCGTGAGCAGCATTTCGATATTTATTTTGATAAAATTTTAATAGAGTATCAGGACTTTCGACACGAAGGTCACCCTTCACATTCTACAGAATAATGTTTAAAATCCTAAGTAAAAAGCCATAATATTTTTGTGTATAGTTATTTTGTAGAAACTTATGTCATCTTGGTGAAACTATGATATATGGAAATTTTAGTGCTCTTGGAGCAGGCCCGTGCACAGAACACCCAAAACCACCCCCACACTGCTGGTAACCTTATTTGCTGTTTTGTTTTGATTCTGCGTTGCGTTTTACCCTGTTCCATGAGCAGAATGACATTTGAACCATTTTTAGTTTGAACGATGTGCAAATCAGTGGGGGTCAAACAAAAAAGTGTTCAGATTATATGCGGTCAAACCAACGGGGGCTGACGGTACTGACTTAGAATAGTTTTATTGTCGGGCCGCCACCAAACTGGACGTCGCACAATCAAGTCGCGACGCGACCCAACTCGCAACGTTTTTGAATCATGTCGAAAGTAGTGCGCATCCTTCCCGTTGTTTTCAGTAACACAGCGCACTAGATGCGAAACAGCTGCGACACTTGTGGATCAAGAAAACGACAATTTTTGATAAAATGTCTGTTTTGATTCCAACCGCATCGACAATATTTGTTTCATTTGTTTAGGAATCAATTTTTCACTTCTTTTAGTTCTTAATTTATAGAAATGTTTGCTTTTAGTTTTTACAATCTTTCAGTGTGCCGTATTCTAATACATTTCACAATCAGATAGCGGGCCGCACTCAACCCTTTCGAGGGCCGTTGGCCGCAGTTTGGTGATCACTGATCTAACACATACACTGTTGTGCACAAAGCACATGTATGTCAAAGCGGGAGAGGAAATTATTCTTAATTGTCGGGAGCTTCGGGCACCGTCTTCCAATGACTTATTGATTGGTATGACAATTAGTGTGCAGTCGGAATTCTTCATTGCGTTACCGCCATTCCTCCGAAGAAATAGGAGGCCTTGGACCGTAGAATTAGTAGAAGGCTATGAAACACCTAGCTACTCCGCCATGACAGTTGTTAAGGTCGTTCCACTACAAGCCTTCAAACAGTTAACACATACTTACAATAAAGCTAGTTTAAATTGTTCAAGCTCAGTTTCATTCTTTCGCCCATCTGAAGAGAACCTCCTTTATTCTCCCTTCTTCGCTCGAATTCATCGAGCAACTTCGATTTCACCAATTCCATAGTCAAATCCGGCTGACCCTCCAGGGCAATAACTAACCCATCGTAGGAATCCGGCAAGCTCCAGAGAATCATGGCAATTCGGAGTGGTTCTTCGAGATCTATGCCGGTCGCCTTCAACTGGTCATACAAATCTTCGATTTCCAGGAGGTGCTTCTCCACATCAGAACCCTCGCATAAGTTCAACGAATACAGTGGTTCCGATGGCATAGATCCCGAAGAACCACTTCCAGGGTTTCTGAAACAAAGTCACCGTCGACTTTTTGTTCGTCTTTCCACTGCGCCGCCAACAGCTCCGGCTTCGCGTCGGTATTCACATTACCACAACTTTTCTCGCATCAACAACATTTCCATTCGGAATTTCCAACTATGCCAGTTGGTGTTGAGCTTTGCGAAAGAAAGTTTCCCAGTCTTCTTCATACTATACAAGAGGCGCACGCACTCGCGACGGAACCACAATTAGCCGAACCGTGGGACCACTTTTTCTCACAATTTTCACCTTTTGGACTTCGCTCTGGGCCCATAACCTGTTGGCAGACAGAGGTCACTCGTGCGCAAGCGGACACTTACGTAATATAAACGGAATGATGAAATAAAACGCGAGAGACGTAGCCGCGATACTGTTACGAAAATCACTAGTTGTTGTTGTTGTCCAATGAGAGTCTAATAGAGGTGGGGAAGAAGATATTTCATGTGCGTGAGATCCGTGTCTGGTGCAAGACATGTCGCTACTACAAGCAAAGCAAGCTCCCATAAGAACGCGTGTCAAATAGTGTAGTGACATCACTATTTGTGTTTACATTTTTCTTTCCTTACTACCGTCTTACCCCGCTGGTTCGACACGTTTTAATACGACACTTTTTAATTCGTACACCGCTTATTCGACATATGTCGAATTAAAAAGTGCTCAAATGTCACAGCGATGTACACTGTAAATTCAAATTGCGCTTATACTCGCACCCGCAGCAGCTCCTCTTGCAGCCGCTAATTCCGGAAGTTTTGAGTTGGTGCTATTCGACACCCAAACCGCCTGGAGACCAACCGGAATGAACTGAGGATGGCAACAATCATAGAAAGAACGAGCTTTTTACTCGCACCACCGCAATATCTGTTGAAACTATGTTTCATAACAAATCCGGAAATCAAAACAAAAACAAAAATAGAGTTGCCAAAATTCAATGAGCATGATGGTGCAGGGTGACCAGTTTGTCGAATTAAAAGTTTACCCCGGTTATTCGACAATAGTCGGTGTCGTATTAGCGGGGTAATACGGTAATACATAACCATCTCTACTTCTTCCCCACCTGTAATATACTCTCATTGGTTGTTGTCTTCTTCAATAAACATAAAAATAATCACAAACAGTGTTGCCAGAGGGGTCAAAATAATCAAGGGGAAGGATGTCAAAATACTTAAAACTAGGGTAAGGGTGAGACATTGGACATCCCATCCCGATCACCGTCTGAGTCAAACGACTACCGAAATGTTCAGCCTAGTTAACACTATAATACAAAAGTTCCCATTCTGATTTATTGACCGTATTCTATTAATAACTTGGTGATTTATATGGCTATATCGGTCTTTTTCTACTCAGAGTATAAGGGAGTAGAGATCAAAGTGGATAATGAAAATGATAGATAAGACAGTATTCGCTAGGTTGCGAACAAGTATGAAAATTTTCATAGAAGGTGGAATTAGGCAAGTAGGCCATGTATTCAACGAATACATCGAATGCATGAAACTTCTGCCGTACGACCTGTGCTTTTAAACAGATCGGCTTGGTTGGTAGTTCACACCACCTTACCAAGACTGGCAGAAAGTTTCAGCCACCCGACTGCCTATGTATTGTTCTGTTTTCATCACAAGTTCTATCGATCAGTAGCTTTTTCAGAATTCGCCCTCAGAATCAGAAGTCAGAATATGATATAAAAAGTTTGGCTTAAAAGAAAAGTGTTCTATCCAATAAGATCGAAAAAGCTAATAGGAAGATCACGCCGCGATATAGGCATGCCCCTATGAACGGAGTGCGTCCTGGTTGGATGGTTAGATCACTTGTCTATCACGCCAAAGACCTGGGATGGAAGCCCATTCCCGACAAACTCACAATATGTGATTTCTTCCTTCGGAAGGGAAGTAAAGCGTGGGTCCCGAGATGAACTAGCTTAGGGCTAAAAATCTCGTTAATACTGACAAAAAAACCTGAAATCCGCCGAAAATGCTCTGAAACTTCCTGAATTGTCCCCGAAGTTCTACTGAAACTCTTTTTTCCTTCTAAACCATGGGGGGGGTGAGTGTGCGGCGGTGGTTAATCTACCCAACTGACACCCGGATAAAAGGTCCAGGTAATGTGAGGTTATGGACCTAGAAGACGAAAAAAAAAAATAAAAAATGTCAAAGCCAGGACTCGATCTGAAAAACATTCCCATGGTCGCCAAACCCTTCCTGTCTCCAGAACCACCACAAAGGCGTTGCTTCAGAGAGGGACTAGTGCACATCGCACCCTCAAGGTTAGCTGCGTAGCCTACAGTAACGAAAATCGATGACTCGCTTTGGGGGAGTCTTCCAATGCTACCTTGGATGTTTAGCCAGTTTCCCTAGTGATCTTACCACTCCCTTTGTCCTCGAATAGCAGGCAGGGTCGACACCACGCCTACCTTCCAACTGCACATCAAGTATCAAGAATTGATACCGCGTGCACAGCGATTTGACCTGCCCGTAAGTAAGGCCCTATTAGCCAGCACACAGCAGGACGTGCCGATATGGGGCATCCACCTGCCACGATACACTCTCGGTGGGCCTCAACATTCTATTGTGGATGAACTTTTCGAGCACCTCCCCGCCATGTCGAACAAGCATATTGGTCTATATGCCGACGGTTCTCTGGGTGGTTTCCCCACCTTTTGGCAATAGAACCAGGCTCAACCGCTTCCAAACCATTTGGGAAAACTCCCACGACCAGGCATTTCTGCATAGCAGAGCTGAACATCTCGAGAGCCGCTCCAATAGCTACTTTTAAGGCCAGGTTCGGAGCTCCGTCTGAACCTGGAGCCGTGCCTACGCAAAGGGACTTGCTATTACAAGTTCCAGATCGGAGACCCTCTCCTCATCGCCAGCCCCAGTCCCCGGCTGTCCTACGAAAGGAGGCCAAGGACTAGGATCATGACGTGGAAAACGTCCTCCAATGATCCCCTCCAACATCTCTGGAGATTGCTCTGTAGGAGCCATCACACCTCTCGTCTTGGCCATAACGATCCTGTAGGCGTCACCCCACGGGTTCGCATTGGCACTCTGACAGAGACCCTCAAAGCAGGCCTTTTTGCTTGCTCTTTTCTCGGTCTTAAGCGCGGCTTTTGCAGCGGCGAACACCACCCGCCGTTCGTTTCGGGCGCAGGTCCGCAATCGCTTGAGTTCACCCATTGGACTCCCATTTCTATGGTGGACTGGCCTAGGCATGATCGCATCGCAGGCACGCGAGAGCCTGCGCTACCAGCTCGTTCACCAGGTTTCGTTCACGGCGGAGCGCTTCCCTAAATACCCCTTTGTCGAAGTATGATGTCTTCCACCTTCGAGGGCTTCGCCTTGGCCTAGCCGCTGTTTATTCTACACGCTGCCCACTGTTATTGTAGTCGATAGTGTAGCGAACCGCCAGGTGATCGCTGTAAGTGTAGCTATCGTCTACTCTCCAGTTCGAACTATGTACTTGTTAGGCCAGGACTACAAAAAGTAACGTCAAATCGATTTCACACCGTTCTGACTCTTGGTACCGACATTAGCCAGGTCGACATCTAAGATGGTCAGTGTCTCTAGGAGGATCTGATCCCGCTGGTTCGTGACACGGCTTCCCCATTCCACGGCCCAGGTATTGAAGTCACCCGCTATTACCACCGGCCTTCACCCTGTCAGTACGGTCGTCATACAGTCCAGCATTTGCGTGAACTGCTCGATCGGCCACCGTGGAGGAGCATAACAGCTACAGAAGACCCCGTTTACTTTGGCGACCACGAAGCCCTCATAGGTAGTAGACACCGACTCCTGAACGGGGTATTTACCCATCGTCCATATCGCCGCCATTTTCGTGTACCCATCCACGACCCAATTGCCGTAGCCGGCGGGTACTCGGTATGGGTCTGCCCTGATGGTGATATCCGTCCCTCACTCAGAATCGCCTGACAAAGCAATTGTTGAGCTGCGTCACAGTGGTTCAGGTTCAGCTGCGTTACCTGCTCTGTTATTTGTTCACTGCGGCTTTGCGGGCACCTTGGACCACTCATTGGATGCCTGTTGTTCACAGATTTCCCGGTACAAAGCAGACAAAGACAAATGTTTGGACTCGAGCAGCCTTGTGCCTTATGGTCTTCGACGCCATTTCAGTCGCATGACTTATTTCCTGGTCACAGACACCTGAAACAAACCTCCGATGGCTCGTGGAATGACATACGCAGCAGCCTTCCTTGATCCTTCCTACTTTAATGGACTTTTTACGTTCGCTTCAGGTAGCTGACGCAGTGCCGTGACGAGCTCTTCTACTTCAGTGGCCCTGAAGCTCCCTTGGACCCATGATGCCCATCAGAGATCCTTCGAAATAACCGGAAACGGCTGCGTAACGCCCTCAGAAACTTGCCGAAAATTCTCTGAAACTTCCTGAAATGCCTCCGGAATCCCATCCAAAACTCTCTCGAACCCCATGTAACGCACCTGAGGCCCTCCAAAACCACTGCAAACGCACTTGTAACGCCTCCATACCCCCCTGAAATACTTCTGAAGCAAAGGAGCTAAATTTTCCTCAAGTGTCCCACCCCACGATGCGATCGATGATGCTGCAGATGAGGTCAATATCGTCTGTAAAGCTAAGAAGCACGTGCAAGCGCTATCCTCTTCACGCCCGATAGTTCAATTTCACCTGTGAGTGCAATGTTGAAGCACAACGAGATCCCGCTTCAACTTCAACATCTGTTCAGCTTAGTTTTGTGAATCAATGATCACGTGCATAAATCATACGTATGAATGAATATTGCATGAGACCCAAACGGGTCATATTCCCCCATCTTCCCCATTCCTGTTTGAATCTCGTTTAGTTCGTTCGCTCTCTCTCACTGACTGTCCCGCTGATGCCGGCCAATGTTTTCGTTTAGAACCGGTCCAGCCGGTGTTAAGCTTCATCCGTGGTAGGTGTGTATTCTCCTACAGGCGGGAAGCAGCGCGAGATTCAAGATCAACGTACATATTTATAATATTGCACCAACATTGCTCAGTCGTCGTCGTTGTCGTCGTCGTCGTCATCCAGCAGCAACAACAGCCAGCGGGGACTCCATTCAGTTGAGCACAGTGTGACAAGAACTAGTTTCGGATTCGAAGGAGCTCTGAACGGGCGCGCGCGGGCTCATCAGTAGCTGTGTGTGATCGCACACGGTGGTGACCTTTCTTATTGTTGTCGAGGCGTTGACGTGTTTGTATATACCTAGCTATCGTGGAATTCGTAATACAGAGTTTGGTATCGAATTCCATTTCGCAGTGTGGTAGAATATCCGGGTGTTACACGGGAGGAGGACAATGATTTCGGCCTGACGGGTTCGCAGAGTGGATCCCGTAAGTTCGTAATGGACCGCAGCATGCCGAATCGGGCGCTGGTGACCGTGCTGCTGATCGTATGGTTCGGGGCAGCGATTGCATTTGCGACGATCGACAACGATCGCTTCGGTGGGTGACATCATCGCGGGTGATGATTGCTCGGGAACTAATCAACGCTTTGTATTGCTGTTGTATTTCAGAGGGCGATAGCTGCGCATTGGCGGACGGCTCCGACGGGACGTGTCGCCGCGATTTTGAGTGTGAATATTTGAAAACCATCCCGCAGAAGTTGTGGGTCAAGTGTTCTTTCGATAAGAATGTATCGATCGTATGCTGCCGTAATCCTTCGAGGACTCGATTCGATGTCAAAAGTAGAAGCGAACAGATGTGCGAGAGCTTCGATCAGTTCAACGATGTGGATGATCACATCTACGGTGGCACTGCAGCAGCAGCAGACGAATTTCCTTATCTGGGTGCTTTGGGTTTCGGTAACGGAGGGGAAGTGTCTTTTCGTTGTGGAGCCAATCTCATATCGGATCGGTACATGCTGACGGCTGCGCACTGTTTAGCCGAGCGACCTTCTTTCGTTCGACTGGGTGTTGTGGACATAATGTCAAACAGTAAAACCGATCCTCCAGTTGACATCGGAATTGAAGATGTGA
Source organism: Aedes albopictus (assembly GCF_035046485.1). Lineage (NCBI taxonomy): Eukaryota > Metazoa > Arthropoda > Insecta > Diptera > Culicidae > Aedes > Aedes albopictus. Next base: position 104,227,182 of record NC_085136.1, read on the forward strand.
TCAGTCATCCGCAGTACAAAGGTCGTCCTCTGGCAAACGACATTGCCCTACTTAAGCTCAACCGAACTGTGACGGAAGACTTTCTGAAACAGATATGCTTGTACACGAACCTGTCCGATCCTTTACCGGATGTGCCGCTGACGATTGCCGGATGGGGAAGTAACGAAACCGCTGGGATAATGTCCCCATTGCTGCAGAAGGCCAACGTTACCACGTACGAGCGGGATGAGTGCAATACTATTTTGGTGAATGATAAGAGCCAGGTACTGTCCAATCGTCGGATAGTGGCGAAGTTGAATGCGGATCAGCTTTGCGCCCTCGGGAGAAACGAAACGGGTCACAATACGGGGGATACGTGCATCGGCGACTCCGGTGGTCCGTTGGAGCTGGCCATCGGGCGGCGAAGATGGCTCGTCGGTTTGACATCGACGGGGAAACCGTGCGGAACGAATTTCCCCGGTATCTACACGCGGGTGTCGTATTTTGTCGATTGGATCGAGTCGATAGTGTGGCCGGAGAAGTGACGGGACTGGGACAGAGATGGCCTGCTTGTGAGATTTAGGGATAAGTGACTGTCGTCAGGTTACAAATAAGAATAAATGTGATCAATCTCTCCATGTGGCAAAATGTTATTTTTGTGTGTGATATTCCCTATTCCTGAGAAAATATGTATGCAATCAATAAGCTGAATGAGTCGTGTTGACATTGGAGTAGTACAAGCCTTAGGCACCCTACACACTACTCAAACCGTTTGACCAACATTGCCACCGCCCCCAGGTTGGTCGAACCAGCGCATGTTTCTGCAACCGTATGACGAACTGCCAAATCGTGTTGCACCAACATGTCACTTTGGTTGCACCAACATACTTCCCCATTTGAAATCGCACTGTGTTTGTGCAACAACGCTACACACGGTGCGATCGGTTCGTCAAACATTGGCTCCGCCCACCGTTGGTTTGAGTAAAATCAAACTGGTTCGATTTTTGCCGACCAAACCGTCAACCGTCAAATCGGTTTGACGAACTGCCAAATCGGTTCGTCAAACACCATCACACACGGTCAAACACAGCACCAACTCAACCACCAACCCGGGGGCGGAGTCAATGTTGGTCAAACCGTTTGAGTAGTGTGTAGGGTGCCAAAAGTGAAAAGTCTGGAATTTCAAACCATAGGACACACGGCATAAATATCACAAAAAAATATTGTACACCGTGCATAGGACATAGAATAGAGGGTTTTGTTGTACAATATGTATACGATAACATACCATAACTACTATGATAGTATGGTCCAATGCACGAATTTATACTGGCCTGCTTACACTCACACGAAATTTGACGTTTGAAAGGTGTCGGCACCGCTCAAACGTCAAATTTTGTGTGAGAGTAAGCAGGCCAGCATAAATTCGTGTAGTGGACCATAGTGAAGATGTATGGTCATATAGCAATTTTGTAGAACGAATTGATCGGAAGTTCAGTCTTATCACACGATTGTACCGAAGCCTCGATTTCTTTCCCTTTATGTAGCAGACAATGGACAATGCATCACCGGAAACAGGTTATTTTTTCCGTCGAACAACGCACTTCCGTCTATAAATCATCCGCATCCAACCGCGCTCACGCCAATACTTACTTTTTGCGTTGAACGACTCACTCCCGGCAAGCAATCTTCCAAATCTAGCCGCGTTCACGCCACTGCTGTTTACTTCTTCTATAGTACAACTTGATGGAGTAGACGGACTAGCAGATATGCTACGGAACGCTGGGAAGACGAACGAAGAGCACCGAGAGCAGACAAAAGAACCGTGGACACTCTTTCGGCAACAAAAACAAGAAACGTGTCTGTATAAGTGATCGGTTTTATTTGAACTGAAAAACGTTGGATATAGTGTTGTCAGTTTAGAAGATTATACTTTTTTCTACTGCTATAAACAAAGTTGCTATAAAGAAGGTGCTCCCTTGATGAGTTTCTTGTTACTGTCTCTTCAATGCTACTTTCTTCAAAAAGATACTCAGTTTGGCTGGACCGACTGGTTTAGTCAAAGCGTCGGCCGCCATGTCTTCACTTGGGCAATACATAAGATCTACAATTGTTAGCACAACTCACGTATGAAGTTCCTCTTTATGTCAATGTGTTTTACCCGTCCACTGGATCGCACCACCTTAGCGAAACTCAAGCAACCCATGTTGTCTTCTTAAATAACCGTCGGCTTCTCTTGAGGCTCATTCAGCTCCAAAGCTAGCCAAAGCTAGCGCATTGTATTCAGCCTCCAACGATGACAAGGCTACTGAATCTTATCCTTTGCTAGTCAAACTGATTGGGGCTTCGGCGTAGAACCGGTTGTTGACCGTCGAAGTCGCGTGTCACCGGTCCAATTCGAGTCGAAAAATACGACCAGGTTCCAGCCGTCCTTCGGTCCGTACTTCAGTCTGAAGTGTTTTGTCTCGTTGACTAACTTTACGACCCAACAACCCAACGCTCAGGGATAAATCTGGCCATACATTGAAGCCAGATACAAGAGGGCGCCGACCCAGCTCCTGTACGACGTCGTGTCTTCGAATCCTGGCCTGTCTTCGTTTTCAGCTGTGTAACCAAAATCCATCGGAGTCTTCACAGCATGGGAGTTCTCCATCAGGAATCGCCGGAGTACACACTCGATGTAGGGGGTCAAACGAAGAAATAGTAACCATTTTCCCGTTCGATCGTATATCCCAGAAAATGACGGATCAGAAAGAGCGATGTAACTTCGAACTTGTCACAGAGGCATCTGAATACTTCGTCAATCTCCTTTTCATCTAGGTTGTCCTCGTAGACTATCGAGTACACGCCCTTATGTCCACGGTGTACGTAGAGGCACGGATCGCACAGGGCTTGAATATCACTTCCACCAGCACCGAATGTAGCGTTCTATTCCAGCATCGGATAGACTTCCGCTAGCCGTAGATGCTTTTGCGCAGTTTGTTCACCATACCCTCATTTCCTGCAATGATGAATCCGGGTGGCTGGGACATGTGTAGAGTTCCTCGTTCACCGTACCGTTGAGATACGCCGATTTGAAATCGTACTGCTTAAGTACCACGCCCTTCTTGCTGGCCATCGCCTATAGTACACGTAATGTCGCGTGTCTAGTCACCGTGGCGTAAACCTCGGTAAAGTCGATTCCGTAGGGCTGGGTGTAGCCAAAGATTTTTAAGTACAAGATAACCCACTCTGGCATTTCTCATACTATCGGTTGGCGAACAGATTCGTTCGACGACAACGCCACATGCAGCGGGAAATCGAACCATTTGAACGAAAATAATCGAGTTAGCTATGGTTTTTTTTTACTACGTAGTAGACGTCATTTGAGAGAGTCGGAGGTTGACGTTTTCAAAAAGTCAAAATCCTTTGAAACAGACCATAAAACTCGTTTTGTTTCTGGTATGGGAATTATCTTAAGCTTTTCTATAAACCGTTATGTCAGTTGATGCACGGGGTGAGGTCCGGAAAACTTACACTGTGGTGATCATCAGAACACTCACTGAATTAGAAGTGCCGTGATAATTTTCGATCTGCATTCTAACGACAAGATTAACATTAAACCCTACCGTGCTATTGTTGATGCTGGTTATTCTCGTTATATCAACAAAATTTAATGAGGCGCTGTAGACTTAGGCCAAACCCTTCCTTCCCCCAACAGAGTCTACGTAGTTTATGGACAGGCCCTGAGTAGGGACTCTACTGATCTCGGTTGGGATGTGAGTTTTTGCTATGCCAGACTAGTTCTGGTCACGCCAAAGCTTGGTTTAAGCATTTACATAAAACTAATCGGAGAGTAACACATTTCAATCTAGTCGCAACTTAATGTTGATGGAATATCCCTCAATAAAGCTGTCTCAAGGGAGAAACCCTTGTGGAACATGGGCTGGAAGATCTTTTTCTGTTAAAACAATGTTAATGTTAAGTAAGCAACCCAACGTTACCCAATATACTTTCTAGGTTTAATCACCCAATGTAACCCAACGTGACAAACTTCCACAAAAAAATGCATTCATGTATCCCACACACTTGGACGTGGCACTGCGGAGCACCAAGAAAATGACGTCTGGAGCTCGTTCAAAATTTTCTTTGTTTATCCTTTTCTTTTTCAATCATAGTCACCCGTCGGTTTGCGGCAGTAAATTAGTTCGACCGCGAGTCAAGCGTGTCGCTGCTGTCGGTAAAATGCGTTCGCCAGTTCAGCGCCAGAGTGGGTCATATTCTTAATTTATTATATTTGGTGTAGCCCTTAGCGACGATACGAGCCTTGTGTTTCACCAATTTACCTTATGTATCTCGCTTAAGCCTAAACACCCACTTCGGCCCAATTAAATGCTTACCTGAAGGCAGCTGCAATAACTCCCCGATATGCTTAGCAGTGTGCGCCGTCATCAACACTTCCATAGCTTTCTTCTAATCAGGCACATGATAATCTTCATCAACAGTAACTTGCCCCACTACAATGTCCTGGTATCGTCTGGGTAATAATCACCGACTACGTCGTCCAGCTCTGTTTAGCATTGATCTTGTTCATCACACCCATGTGCAATTGTTCTTCATGGTTTTCCGAAATCATTTCGTCGTTTTCGCTCACACTTTCGCCACGTTTCTCCACAGGAATCTCCGGAATCGGTGGTGCCGGTGTTCTCATTACTTCTGTGCTATTTATTCTTCAGCTTCAGAAAGTGCGCGTCGCAGCTGATGGTGACGCGATTGGTCGCATGGTCAAGGAAGTTATAGCCTGAGTGGCGCTTCAGGTAGGCGCTGTCCATAAACTACGTAGACTCGATTTTGGCAATCTCAGACCCCCCCCTCCCCCTCGTAGACTTTCGTCCATACACAATTTTCGAAATTTGGATGGACCGTAGACTTTGGCCAGAGTCTCCCTCCCCCCTCCGAGTCTACGTAGTTTATAGACAGCGGTTTATGGTCAGAGCTCTCCTCACATTCAACACTATTCTCCATTTGTCTCACATTTCTGTTCCGAAACTTTTTCTTCGTAGGCTTCGCTCGGTACATCTTCCTGAAGTGGTTCAACTTGCAGCAATCGAGGCATCTCTTACCGTAGGCAGGGCACTTGTTCTCACCCTTTTGATGTTTACCCCCGCAGTACTTGCAATTGTTTTCCAATCTTTTTGCTGCCGTCACCTTGAAAGCGTCCCGTTGCTAGCTTCCATTCATTCAAACCTCTTCGCCAAATCCTCTTTTTGTTCATACTTAGTCTTTAATCGTTGGTACCATATCGTTGACGAGTATATCACCAGCTTTAAGTAACTCCATCCTTATCCTATGATCACGAACTTCGGCAACCAGACGATCCTTCAGAACTTCTTTCCGTTGGTCGTTCGTGTACCCTCAATCCACTACTTTCTTCTTCACCATGGTGGACTAGCCTCCAACAGGTGATGGGCCCAGGAGCGTGTTCCACAGCACGTATCGGCCGGAAGAGGGATCGGCCGCATAAGTCGCGGAGTCACAGCACGGGATCCTTGGGCAGATGGATTGGCTGCAACTGAGGACAGGATCCATGGGAATTGTGCCATCTTGCATGCCGAGGAATCGACCACAGCGAGCAGATCACCACTATGTGAATGACTCTGTGCTGCTGCTGTCTGCTGAACGTTGCGCGGGCTGACTGACGTCTCGCATAACACCGCACTGTGTAGAGCGGGACGTCGCCGTGCGGGTGTGTGTAGAGTGGGATTAAGGCACGCAGCCCGACAGTGCTGGCAAACTATATGTGTCAGCCACACATCTCCCTTCCTCTCAAAAAAAAGTTGTACTCGGGAATATACCTACTTAACCTTCCGTAACTCACGCGGTTCACTACCTGCGTCAGCACCACGCTAATGCTGAGTACAAAAAGCGAGATTTTTCCATCGCGTTGTACAAAATACAACAGCGCGATCGCTCGAGGGTTAAAATAAACTCATCTTTTGGTTTACGTTCCCACTGGAACTTGGTTGTCATTTCATAAACTTATTAGATATTGTAAATACGTTTCAAAAGAAATCATCTTGGACTAAAGCCTGAAACACATAACGTCCGTTCCGTCGAGGTTGGCGTTTTTTTTTTGTGACAGTTTTCCCTAGGGAAATGTGTCAAACTACTGTCACTCACACGCAAACGTATGCATTGTATGGGGCACTTAACTTGATATCGTTGGTAAATTTAAAACGCCCCACGCATGCTCATAAAAAAATCAAAACAATTTAATATAAATTCCTCACTATTCTTAAGAAGAAAACTCTCAATTTCTGTATCCTTTTCTTTTTTTTTAATAAATAAGTAATGTCAAAACAAATCACTTCTACCGAAGAAAAATAATTCAATGAGAGTCCAATGGAGGTGTGGAAAAAGATACTTTCTGTTCATGAGATCTGTGTTTGGTGCAAAACATACCACAACACAAGCAAAGTGAGTTTCCGCAAGAAGTTGTGTCAAACAGTGATGTCGATACTTGTGTTTACGTTCCTCTCTCTTCAATAATACATAACCATAACCATAACCCTCCCTAAAATATTTTAATTGGAGTGAATCTCTTGCGCCTACCATGGTCCAAACACAACGACAAACCACACCCAGACAGTCGAAAACAATTTCCTAAGCATTCTTATGAACATACGTTACATAGAAACCCTATATAACTGAACAATATTTTCAAGGCAAACCTTTCAATGATAAAAACATAATTAAATATTGAGTTTTTTTACTATCCCTCGATTTTGCTTCCAAACCACATAATCGGCAAAATAAAGCTCACTGTTACGATTGATTAAAGTGTAGTAGTTTTCTTCAACTGAGATAAAAAAAAATAATTCAGAAACAAATTAATATCATCATTAGCAACTACTACACAAACGGACTGGATCATCTAGCGTAACCGATGTTTTCCAAAAACACGGCTACATATTCATGTTTGGTTTACTTCCTGCTTTTTCGCGTTGGTCAACTAATACATACAACTTATTTTGAGAACACTCTCTATTGAAGAAAATTACATGTTACAATCTGCATTGCGATGCATACTACTTGAAAATCAATCTAGACCCAACACACACGTTTTTTAAATTGAAGTTAAAATCCTATCACCATTCAATTTTAGCCCAAACACAATCCGAGACTATCACAAATCCAATCCAATTTCAATCCAGATGAAGTCTAATTTTATTCCAAATTTATTTAAAACCCTATAAGAATCTGGTTAGATTCAAATCCGTCCTTAGTCAATCCAAACGCAATCTTAATTCAATACAAATCCAATCCTAAAGCAATCCAAATCCAATCCAGACCATATCCAATTCCATACTGCATCAGGATGAGGAACATTGGAAGTAGCTGAAAAAATTTACACATACAAATTATTCTACTTCGCTTCGCTACCTGTTTAATTCGATCAATTTATAAACATTCCAGGATGCTTATCATCATAATCCGTTCCAACCCTAATAAAGCAACACCATACACGAACCGTGTTCAACAATACTGCAGACTGTTCGAATTGTATCTAGAACGGGTGGTTAAGCACGTTTTATGATTATCATTTGTGCGGCAAACCAGTTAAAACTCAATCGTCCAGTCCTACTTGTAGAAAATTTATTACTTGAACATTCCTTTTCATTTTTGAAAATTCATAGCGCAGTCCCAGCATGGCCATCTTGTCATATTTGCAACAGATCATAGCGCTATCATACCGATCCGCCCTTAACATCTGCATCCGCTATTTGTGCCTTTTTGAGAAAGACTTCAAATGGAATTCACTTAAACTAGCTTTCCCTTGTTCCAAAATTTCAGTTAAAAACAAATCAATAACATCCTGACCAATGACTCATAGCGCGGTCATCCCGATCCACCTCCAACAACTCATAACGCGGTCATCCCGATCCGCTTCCAACAACTCATAACGCGGTCATCCCGATCCGCTTCCAACAGCTTATTGCGCGGTCATCCCGATCCGCTTCCAACAACTCATAACGCGGTCATTCCGACGCACTTCCAGCAACTGACAACAATATTTTCTGATCCACTAAAAACAATTAGCAATAGTTTTTAGCTTAATCTATATATGTTTTTAAGCTATCATATTTAATCTGCCCAGGCTAGTTTCTACTTCGTGCGTACTGTGCAAAAATATAGGACAAGCAATGGCCAAGTAATGATTCCATTTTAATATTACTTGAGCAGTTCGCAGATGCCTAGCAATGAAAAAAGTTTAATACCGGTAACGCGTCTCGAGTAAATGAAATCGAGCTGTAACTCTTTCGCGCGGGAAATTAGTCCATCCTATTTTCCCGTGAGGAAACGTAACGTTTCTTCCCATACTAGATCAGGTGTCAACATAACTTGCGAAAACAAAGGTGAATTTTACTTGAGCGCTCTACTTGGGAGCAGCTTTAGTAAGAAGCTAGGGACAAGACATTGTGCAAACGGGAGCAACTCTGAGAAATTCTGAGTTACTCTTTTTATCAGTGATCGACGAAATTTGTTGAAAGACATCCCTAAAACTGCAATTTTCATTCAGCACACGCAACACTTTGCAGTTTGACATTGGTTCCAGATCACACTTTGGCATAAACGGGAGAAATTCTGAGGGACTGTGAGGAATTCTGAACAACACCTCGAACACAGATTTGCTCTCGTTAGATGTCTTGCCCCTAGGTAAGAAGCTAAAATCTATGGATCTGGCTGCACACAAAGTAAATAAATTACGAGCAATTTGCAGTTCAATGGCATTCAGTGCAGTAATTATCTACCAGGATTCACTAAAAAAAAAATGGTCACCAAAGCTAGCTGACAACTCCATAGTGCCCAACGTTTATCAAAAATGGATAATACCGAAAATTTCAAAAAACATAGCTTTGAGTGTTCATGATTGTCACTGACTGCCAATACTCCAACGATATAAATACATAAGACAACAAACGTAATTTTTGTTTGGCCCGCAATAAGCTGAATTGTCAAGGTCAAAATTTCTTCCCTAGGCAGACGCAACCTTGTGATCAGCTTGGTTGCTGTCAGGTCTCTGGGCCTAAATGAATCTTTACTCTACAAGATGCTCACCAAGAACCGATACTTTTCGTGATCAGAGAATGAAGTGATATGGTCCTGTTTTATTGTTTTTGATATATTTTATTTTTATTTGCAGGAAGGAAATTAAATACAATTTTCCTTTACTTTCCAGTTTATTAGTATTGAAGACACAAGATGAATAACTAAACCAATCGGCTTACTGGAAATCAAGCACCATGACCGTTTTTGAATAAATATGAACTGCCGGTCTCATTGTTTTGTCTGACACTGTATGTTAAAAATTCTTACTGCATAACCGGTACCAACTACGCAAAGGTAAATTACGTTGGCCATTTATTAATGAAACATTCTTTCGTAGCTCAATGTTGCAAATCAATCTCCCACCTTTCCGATTCCTTAAGGCCACGCAAAACTTAAAAGCAGCCGGGCTTAAGAGGTTACAATGCCTGCTCTCAGGAGACTTGGCCCCATGATCCCCTTGTGCATCAATTTAATAAAATAAAATTTCATCCCGCTCAATCGGAACCACCACTAGCACACAAAAACATTTTAAGTTCGACACTTTCTCTGTCGGCTTCACAAACTTAGTCGTTACTGAATGTCACAAAAACAACTCACCTTAAAGCTGATTTTGAACTCAGGTCAATGCTGCAGCTATAAACAAAAACAAAGCAAACCCAATTAACTCCATTCCTGTATCCAACACACATGAAACAACACTGGAGCAACACGATTTTCACTTTAACAACACGATTTGCTGCGCCATGGCCGATTCCTCGCAAACAGTTGAAAAACGTTTGAGAAGCTGCTGGAGATCCAGCAGCCTGGCAGGATCGCCAATGCGCCATCTTGCATGCCGAGGAATCGACCACAGCGAGCAGATCACCACTATGTGAATGACTCTGTGCTGCTGCTGTCTGCTGAACGTTGCGCGGGCTGACTGACGTCTCGCATAACACCGCACTGTGTAGAGCGGGACGTCGCCGTGCGGGTGTGTGTAGAGTGGGATTAAGCGAAGACCACTTTATCAAGAAGACTTGCAACACTGCCGAAGATCGGGAGTCACTGTTACCAGCGCCACCACGGATAAAGGTGGAACTTTTTATGATAGTGTGAGTAAATCTTCATACTCGCACCAATACACTCTTACACTTTTATACAAAGGTACCACCTTAACTCAACAGGCGGCAGTGCCGTCGGTGACGCTTGCCGTTAGTATGGGAAAACAACAGAGTTGCATGTCTTCTTGATGAAGTAGTCTTCGGATTAAGGCACGCAGCCCGACAGTGCTGGCAAACTATATGTGTCAGCCACACAGGAATGTTGGCGATACGGGTCAACTGGATGACTGCTGGCTGGTCACCGGACGGAGCTCGAGGATTGTTTAGTTGGATCGGATGCAGCTCGATGGTCGCACCTGGACGAAGAGGTTGGCGACAGGAGGAGTGATCCGGAAGACAACATGGACGTGGAGCTCGGAGATGGGCCTGGTCGGAGCTCGGAACTGGTGTAGAGATGGTGGAAGCGTCGGAGTTGGGCCACTTGCCAAGCGTTGGAGTGAGGAGGAGCTTCGAGCCAGGAGGAGGTAATCGTGGTTGGAAGGTTGCGACGCTAAGGAGGAGTGTTGGAAGTTAGGTAGCGTAGGACGCTCGGGTAGCGTCGAACCTTCAGGTACGAGTTTGGAGTGTTGGAGCGAGGTAGATTTGATGGCGTAGGTATGTTGTTATTAAAGAAGATAGTCAAATTGTATATACCTGGAATGAATAAAGAGTGTAGCGGTTACTGATTGAGGTATCCGTCGGCAGCCGTCTAGTTTGATGGAAGATGTCTTGCGTTCTTTTTTCATTGTAATTAAGAAACAGTCATCGACGGAGCTAGCCTCGCTATGGCCTGTGTGGCCATGGTGGACTAGCCTCCAACAGTTTGTACCCAACCTGAGTGGAGTTGGCAATGGAATGTTTGCCATTTTAGGGTAATGTGTTCACTATATTGTTTATCACTGGAAATCGGCAATCTTTCACTTTTTTTCGGCAATTTCTTACTCGACGGTGTGTATAGATTTAGCTTTAGTTAAAATTTACAAATAAAAAGAAATAAAAAAATCTTACTCGATTCTTTACACCGACCGTCCGATTTGGATTTATATCGATTTCGCACGTCGTACAACCGACATTAGGTCTCTTCTGATACCATGGTGTAAATAAACATTATTGTGTAATGAGGTCATACATGTTCATTATTGTCTGTGAAATTTAGGGTTTCACAAATATGCTTGCATAAGGGTAGTTCAAACTAAACAGCTGTAATTATCCTCCATCAATTTTAGCAACAGAATGCATTTATATTACTTTTCGGAGAGGATTTTCTTAAAAACCACACCTGAAATATGTTATAGGCAAGGTGTAAATAGCTGGCCGGTATCAGCGAGAGTTAGTTTCATATATGCAACACGAGTTCAAATTATACTGCAGTTGTCTCTGTTCCAATTAAACAATTCAGAAGTGAAGGTAGGCGTTACAGTATGAACTCTGCAAGAAGTTCCTATACAAGTTTCTTCAAGAGAATTCATTACGGAATTCATTGAGGGAGTTCCTTTGGGAATCTTTTTAGAAGCTATTACAGGAATCCCTATAGATGTTTTTTTTTCCAAAAAATATTCCAAGAGATCCCTTAGTAATTAATGTAGAATTTCTTTTGGGAATTATGTTTGCACCAGATTATTGAAGAGTACCTTGAGGAGTTCCTTCATTCAGCAATTGCTTTGAGAGTTTCTTTTTTTTAGAATTTCCTTCAATGATTCCTCTAGATATGGTTCCGAACGTATCTGCAGGGATTCCTTAAACAGTTTTTCTAAAATTTCTCCCAGAATCAATTCCAAAAATTGCCCCAGTATTTAATGTATGAATGTCTCCAGAAGTTTCTGCAGGTATTTTTTCAGAGTACCGCTTGCAGTCCCTGTAGAAAATCCAGAAATTCCTTCAGCAACTGCTGGAGCTTCTTTTTGCAAGCATTTTCATCAAAAACTCTTCTAAACGTTCCTTCTGGAATTTCTTTCAGAGTTTCTTCGGGAGTTCCTTTAGGCTTTCCTTCTCAATTTCTCAAGTTTCCTAAATTAATTTTTCTTCTAGAGGAATTTCTGAAGATCGCACGAGAATTTTCTTATATAGGTAGTTCTTTGCGAAAAAGGGGAAGGAAGCACGAGTGTGTTGTGCTGTAAATGCATCGCTTTTATGTGGGGTGAGTTTCCCAGCGATTTATTCGCCACGAAAGTTTCGAAGAGTATTTTTCGTGAGTGCATCGTTCATCGCGAAACAAAACAAAAATTGGTCGATTGATTGCTAACAAATCGTTTACCAAGACGATATCCTTAACATATCTCCCTTTCCCCGGTCTAAACTCTTAGTATTATCTCGTAGTAGTGCAGAACTTTTCTGAAATTCCTAGTTTAACTTCTGAGGGAACTTATGAAGTAATACTTGAGGGAATTGCTGCAGAACGTGTTTGTGGAATTCGTGGAGGAAGAGAAGAAATACGAGGAGAAAATTTAGCTCGAGCGTCTTGAGAAATTCCTTATAAACTTATTGAGAAAATCATAGAAAAATTTCTGAAGAAATCTTTGAAGAAAACTGAATTGAAATTTTTAAAATAACTACAAGTATTTTTTAAAAACCTTGTGATGAAGACATTTTCGGAGAAACTTTTCGAGAATCTTTTCGAGAAACTCCCTGTGAAAGAATTTCTTGAAGGGATGCTGCCGGGAAGAATGTTAGGTCTTTCTGGAGAAGCTTCTGTGAAATATTATTTGGAGATAATTCTGTGAAACTACGTTTAAGAGTTTTTTAAGATTCTTCAAAGAAATCCTTGAGGTTCTTCCTTAAAGATTCCTTTAAGTGATCCATTCCATTTTAACCCTTGGATAAATTTCTGTACGAATCATCCCGGAGAGACACCTGATTAAACTGCTAGAAAACCTGGGGGAATTTCACGGGAGAGTTACTTGGAGGAAATACAGAAGGAAGTTTTGAGCGAATTAAAACTATGTTCTTGTTTGTCTCTAAAGAATCAACGCCAGCAGCATACAAAAAAACATGAGCTGACCACTACAGTGTACATAAAATGTTGAATAACGATTTAAAAGAAAAGAAGGGAGTGTGTATAGGCGACTCATTTCATGTATTTAAGACCCGTTGTGCCCCGGTTGATTTGGTTGCTTATCTCGAGGTCGTACCGAGACGACCGTCGATACCGTGCATGGTGTTGATATTTAACGAAGAGTTCTGGGCGCATTTTGACCATCACCAGGTAGTAGTTAGAGTCGGTGTTAGCCTCACCAGGAAAAGTCCTGAAGTCAATAATGTCGTAGAAGTGCCGTCAATCAATTAGAACGAGGTCGATTTACGATTTCATCTACTGTGGTGATTTCCAAGTGTATCAAGAAACGAGGTAGTGCTGGAAGAAGGTTGTTACTATGGAGGGTCCACATGCTCTTGAAGTCCGTGGGATTTACGAATCAGCGATCTTTTTCCTTCGTCAGTTGATGAGCTTTGATCTTTGTAATTGTTCAATTGCTTCCTGGATTCAAAACACAAACATTCTGTCTTTTATTTGCACGTCTCGATCTGTCTTGATATGTTTATATTGCTAATACTATTCAATGTGTACAGATTCGGAAATTATTTTGTTTCGCAGAATTTCGCGAGAATCTTTGGTGATAACCAAATATTCTCCAACTCTAAGAGGGCATGTCATGTACAAATAACATCACGCAGAATGCGATAACCAGTACCAACATTTGTGTGGCATTATTCAAAAACTATGACATAGAAGCGATGAACGAGGAAGTGTGGAAAACGACCAGTAGTAACGTAGTTTGTGTATCACCCCTAAGATTAATGAACATAATTGGCACCGTTTGATAAGGTTTTGTTTTGGTTCGCTTTCACTTCGAAGAAAATGTCGTTGGAGGGGTTGTGTACAAAACGCTATGTTTAGTTACTGTGAACGTATTGGCTGACTGGAATATTTTGATTGTATATGCTTAACTGCGAATTCTGACTACATAGGAGTTTGTTTAGAGCGTCCAATGTACGGTTTCTCAAAGGTTTTAGTACTCGATGATTAATAAATACATAGCTAGGCGAGAAACGGCAGACATACACTCCCAATCAAAAGTTTGGGATCACCCCCTCAAACTTACTTACTTTCAGTCCTGAGCTTCCAGGTTGGTGCAGAGGCCGTATTGAAAGATCTCCACTCTGGGCGATTTCCCGCCATCGCCTTGACCTGTGGCTAGGTTAAATTTCTGTCAACTTACTAAATTTCGCTGTTGAGGCTGCTCCACCATGAGCCTCTGGGTCTGCCTGTGCTACGATGTCCTGCTGGGTTCCAATCTAACACTTGCTTGCAGATTTCGCTTCCACCCTTGCGTATAGTGTGGCCGATGCACCTCCACTTTCGATCTCGAATTTCACTTTCGATGGCATCGACGATAGGGGTTCACGTTGGAGATCTAGTTGAGAGGCCACCATGCACGAGTTATATACCGTAGGCATCTATTGATGAAGAACTGCAGCCGTTGAGTGTTCTTCACTGATACACCCCAAGCTTCACTGGCGTACAGCATTACAGATTTTACGTTCGAGTTGAAAGCTCGAATTTTGGTAGGTCGACCTCATTTCTTGAACTCGCAAAAGCAGCCCTCGCCTTCTTGATCCGTACACCTATGTCAATCTTGGTGCCGGCATCGGCAACCATTTTTCAACATTCTCTACTGCTTGCCCATGCCCAGCTACCGTAAAGCTGGAAGGGTTGACCGTGTTTACATCCAACGATTTGCTTTTGCTGACGTTGATGGTCAGACCTGCCACCGAGGAGCGATTTGCAAGATCATCCAGCTTGCTTTGCATATCAGAGCACCGCCAAGCTAGGAGAGCAACGTCATCAGCCAATTGGCCAATTGGGTGTTGAGTTGAGATAATTTCATATTCTAAATCTGCATGTCAAACTGAGCTGAAATCCAAATTTTCATGTATTTTGGTGCCAGGGAACCTATTTAAAAGTCAGTTTGAACTTTGTATGGGAGCGATTTGTCGAATCATCCCTCGTCGATTTAAAAAATCTCTTTGAAATTGATTTTAGGTACCAAAATAAAGTTCTAAAAATCTGAAAAAAATCATAGTAACTCAGAAAAAGGTGCTCTTCCGTATAAAATCAAAAAATCATTACATTTTCCAAAATTTAAAACCCAATTCGAAGTCATTTATTTAGGTGCTTCATGGTAATAAGTTGCCACAGCAATCCTCGATTTGATTCACGATCAACCGCACCTACCAGGATCTCAACGATTACGATGAGGAACAGTAGTGGTGATAGCATGCATCCTTGCCTCCCTCCAGCAACCATCCGAATGGGATCGAACAAGACACCGTTGTGCAGAACTCTGCACGAAAATGCCCTGTACTGTGCTTCAATGAGGCCGATGATTTTCGCAGGGAGACCCTTGAGCCTGAGGGCTTCCCACATGTTTCCGTGGTTGAGACGGTCGAAAGCTTTTTTTGTAATCAATGAACACCAGGTAGAGAGACTCTTGGAATTCATTGATTTGCTCTAGAATGATACGGAGCGTGACAATATGGCCCACACAGGATCGTCCGGCACGGAATCCTGCTTGCTGCCGTAGGAGAGGTGCGTCAAACTTCTCCTGTATCCGGTTGAGGATCATTTTGCAAAGGACTTTGAGAACGATACACAGCAACATGATGCCCCGCCAATTATCGCATACAGTCAGGTCGCCCTTTTTGGGTACCTTTACTAAGACGCCTTGCATCCAGTCGGCCGGAAATGTCGCGGTTTCCCATATGTTGCAGATTAATTGATGCAGTAGTTGTGCGGATACTACGGAGTCAGCTTTGAGCATCTCAGCTGATATGCGATCGACCCCTGGAGCCCTGTTCGATTTCATGCTACGGATGGCTGTTTCTATTTCCTGCACAGATGGAGCATCGGTGTTGACACGGGTAATGCGTCGAACCTTTGGCGGATCATGCTGAGGTGTTGATGGCGTGGCCGACACTTGGAGAAGGTTTCCAAAGTGCTCGAACCAGCGTTTCAGCTGGTCAGCCGGATCGGTCAGTAACTGTCCAAATGTGTCTTTCACGGGTATCGTTGAATTCCTCTTAGTCTCCCTAAGACGACGTGAAACATCGTAGAGAAGGTGGATGTCGCCTGTGTGTGGCTTTCTCGCCTTCGTCGGCTAGGGAGTTCGTCTACGCGCTTTTGTCCCGTCTACATGAGCGTTTCACTTTCTGCTAGAGAGCCGAATACCGCTGACGGGCTACGGCTTTAGCTCCTCGTGTTCTCGCTCGCTCTATTGCGGCCTTGGCGTTCCTTCGATCCTCTATTTTGCTCCAGGTATTTGTGATCCACTGCTTTTTTCCTTCGCGTTGAAGTCGCCCATGAGAATCTTGATATCACCTTTCGGAATCTTGTCCACGACAGCATTTAGTTGACTGTAAAAGTTCTCTTTATCTTGCAATTCGGCAGCATCGGTTAGCGCGTAACATTGGATCATGGTAAGGTTTCGAACCCGTGTTGTGAATCTGGCTACAATTATCCTCTCATAAATAGGTTCCCACTTCATGAGCGCAGCGTGGGCGTGAGCGCTGTTCAGAAAACCAATTCCACGGTGGCGAGGAGCGTGTGCACCTCGTAGGCCAGAGTATAGCAGAATTTGACCTGACGCTAATCTCCAAAGTTCGGTCAACGGATTTCGCTTAGTCCTAGGATCTCAAGCTTCATACGGCATGCCTCATTGGCATGTGCCAGTTTACCCTGCTAGGCTAGGGTTAATACATTCCAAGTTCCAATTATTGTCCGTTGTTTCGCGCTAAAAGTCGTTGCCGTTGAATCAGTTTGTAATCTTTAATTTTCGGTTTTAGTAAGGGTTTTTTTGGTTTCGGAAACAGTAGGTTGTTGGCCTAATTTCCCCTATCCACCGTGGTGGGGCTGCCACCTTAGGTATAGCTTCCAGTGGAGGAGCATTTCATACTCAGCCGCTGGATGCCAGAATAGACACTGTTTAAGCCGCAAATCTTTGGTGAACAGACGCTCGGGACGTATCTCCTCAATCTAGCTGAAGTCAGAAGGACAACAGTACCCAGGCTGCACTACCAGCTAAGCACACAACTCTTAGTTAGCGGTCTTTGTCATCGCTTGACCCGTGGAAGCAAAAGGTAGGAACTTGTGAGGACCAGAGCTATGTTGGACGCTCTCCTTTTCGACTGACCGTTATGCATCTGTTCTACTCATGCTCCACTCGAAAATAATAATAATAATAATAAATAAGAAAACTATCGTTTACCACAATTTTTGATAATAAATTACTTACCCTAACTATTTGACTTAGGTTGCTTATATGCATAGTGGCGCATCCTATTGAGCTATTATTGAACCACAACAGGCCTCCTTCCACTGCTATAGGAGAAAAAGAAGGGGAATTTGAGAGAAAAGTATGTATAAACACAATACTTTTTGTCCTCCTAACTAATGCGTAATAGAACTATTAAAATTGTTTAGTATTAATTTTCAATTTGAATTGGCAAAAATTTACCACTACAACCACTATTGGTTCTACCGCCACTAAGGGAGCGTTTACCCTAGCTAAGAGATTCTCTGACAGCCATGACTACCTTTAACAAGCTGCGCTCGCATGGACCGATCGACCAGTTAACGCGAATATCTGGAACCGGTCGGACGCAGGGACTCCGCGATCACCGTACTGCTGATAGCGAGTTCGGCGTGTCTGCTGCTCGTAGCAATCGGGCGTTATTTCCATTGGCCGCTCATAAATTAGCAAAAGTGATAGTCCCAGCGTCGCGTCGCGCCGGTTATCGTTCTTGTTGTTGTTCTTTGTTACGCGTGATCGTTGGAATTTCCAGAGAAGCTCCTCCGCGCTCGTGACGTATCGAGCTTGTGGGATACTGTTGGAGACTAACCTGAGTTGTGGTTCTCGGATGGAAAGTGATACGAAATGTGGACGATCGTGCTGATGTTGTTAGTGGGATGCTGGGCGCACCAGATCGTTGCCTCGGATGGCATCGTTTTCGAAGATAATATGCTTCTCGGTAAGTTTTTGGATTGCGTAGCGGGCTAGATTATTGATCATCTTGCTTTCTGCAGGCTTACAAACGGCAACCTTTTTTTAAATATGGTTTTCAAACGAAAGAATTTTACTAGAATTTTGAAAATTCGACAATTTTTTACTAAATATTCAAAGTGGCTAACTTACATGTTTTGATTCAAGTTTATGAACAGCTGATAAGTATGAGTCTCTAGCAATAACGGATTACGTATTTGTTATTCATGATTGTTTTGAATTGATGAGATGCAACGCAACAACGAACGGATGAAGAAGAGCCTCCATGCAGCACGATTGCAAACGGTATTTCCCAGTTATTCAATTCATTTTCGAATTTCGGTCTTTCCATACTGTTCTTTACAATGACATTCGCGTGCTATTATTTTTAGATGATGCAGGATTAATCAAGTGAACGCAACCTTGACTGTATACGGTCAAAGATTGATCGCAGACTGATACCGTTGCCTTGATGACGGCTTCCGGGAATTTGCAATGGGGAACACATTGTATTGGTATTGGTATTGGTCATATCAAAGAAAACAATTTATAAAAGAATAATAAAAAACGCTCACCCTAGCGACGAAATCGGTAGCACCCGACTCGCAGATTTACTAAAGGACCGCGGTTTCGACATCGTAGCGCACCAGAGTTTGTAGTACAGAAACCATTGCATTGTGCGAGCATATAGAGGTTATCAAACCATCTACCAGAGTTGCGACAACACATTCGAGCTGTATGACCGCTGCAGAAGAGAAGCCAGGAGAGAAGATCATAGTTAAAAAATGGTACACCAGGTAGAGCTGTTACCAACAAGAGGTACAAGGATGACGCTCTCATCATCAAGACCGATGAGTCGAAGTACTTGGATGTCCTGCAATTGATTAGAAGCGGATCTCAGCTCACGGAACTGAAAGTCGTAGTATCAGATATACTCGTACTTCGAATGAGTGTAATCAGATTTGTACCTTTTAGGGCTGCAAAACGGTGAGTCGATAAGGAGAGCGTCCAATATAGCTCTGGTCCTCACAAGTTCCTACCTCATGCTTCCACGGGTCAAGCGATGACAAAGACCGCCAGCTAAGAGTTGTGTGCTTAGCTGGTAGTGCAGCCTGGGCACTGTTGTCCTTCTGACTTCAGCTAGATTGAGGAGGTACGATCCGAGTGTCTGTTCACCAAGGAGGTGCGGCTCAAACAGCGTCTGTTCTGGCATCCAGCGGCTGAGTAAGAAACGCTGCACCACGCCCAGCTAGATCCAAGGTGGTAGCCCCATCAGCGTGGTCGTCCCAGTGTTGGTTGGGACGTTAAACAGAACTGGCACGATGGCCCTCCGGCGAGACAGGAGTGTTGGCGTAGGCCCAATAAGCCACCCGTAAAAATCCCCATTGCGGATAACATAGGAGAAAATACGACTCGATACAATCGGCAAAGACCCACGCGACGAAATAAGGACTACGATTGGAAACTTGGAACATGGAATTGCAAGTCACTAGGTTTCGCAGGATGTGACAGGATAATCTACGACGAACTACATCCCCGCAACTTCGACATCGTGGCGTTGCAGGAACTTTGTTGGACTGGACAGAAAGTGTGGAAAAGCGGGCATCGAGCGGCTACCTTCTACCAAAGCTGTGGCACCACCAATGAACTGGGAACAGGATTTATAGTGTTGGGCAAGATGCGACAACGTGTGATCGGGTGGCAGCCGATCAACGCAAGGATGTGCATGTTGAGAGTTAAGGGCCGTTTCTTCAACTACAGCATCATCAACGTCCACTGCCCACACGAAGGGAGACCCGATGACGAGAAAGAAGCGTTCTACGCGCAGTTAGAGCAAACATACGATGGTTGCTCGCCGCGTGACGTGAAAATCGTTGTCGGCGACATGAACGCGCAGGTAGGAAGGGAGGAAATGTACAGACCGGTAATCGGGCGAAACAGCCTGCACGCCGTATCGAATGATAACGGCCAGCGATGCGTAAACTTTGCAGCCTCCCGTGGTATGGTAGTCCGAAGCACCTTCTTCCCCCGCAAAGATATCCACAAAGCCACCTGGAGATCACCCGACCATCAAACAGAAAACCAAATCGACCACGTTCTAATCGACGGTAAATTCTTCTCAGATATAACCAACGTCCGCACATACCGCAGTGCGAATATAGATTCGGATCACTACTTAGTCGCTGTATGCATGCGCTCAAAACTTTCGACAGTTATCACCACGCGTCGAAGTCGAACGCCGCGGCTCAACATCGAGCAACTTCGTAACGTAGAAGTGGCTCAAGACTACGCGCAGCAGTTAGCAGTGGTCCTACCAACGGAAGAGCAGCTTGGCGCAGCTACACTTGAAGATGGCTGGAGGGACATCCGATCCGCCATAGGTAGTACCTCGGCTACAGCACTAGGTTTCGCGACTCCGAATCACAGAATCGACTGGTACGACGGCGAATGTGAACAGTTGAAAAACGAGAAGAATGCAGCATGGGCGAGAATGCTGCAACACCGTACGAGAGCGAATGAGGCACGTTACAAACAGGCGCGGAACAGGCAGAACTCAGTCTTCCGGATGAAGAAGCGCCAGCAGGAAGAACGAGATCGCGAAGCGATGGAAGAGCTGTACCGCGCTAAGGAAACACGAAAGTTCTACGAGAAGCTGAACCGCTCGCGCAGAGGCTTTGTGCCACAAGCCGACATGTGCCGAGATAATCACGGGAATATTCTCACGAGCGAGCGTGAGGTGGTCGAGAGGTGGCGGCAGCATTACGATGAGCACCTCAATGGCGACGTTGCAAGTACCGAAGGTGGCGTGGTAACAGATCTAGGAGTACGTGCACACGACGAAAGACTTCCGGCCCCTGACCTTCAAGAGATTGAGGAGGAGGTTGGCCGGTTGAAAAACAACAAAGCCGCTGGAGCAGATCAACTACCAAGCGAGCTTCTAAAATACGGTGGAGAAACACTGGTGAGAGCACTACACTGGGTCATTACCAAGATTTGGGAGGAGGAAGTATTACCGGAGGAATGGATGGAAGGTATCGTGTGTCCCATCTACAAAAAGGGCGACAAGTTGGATTGCGGGAACTACCGCGCGATCACACTACTGAGCGCTGCCTACAAAATACTCTCTCAAATTTTATGCCGCCGTCTATCACCGATTGCAAGAGAGTTCGTGGGGCAATATCAGGCTGGATTTATGGGTGAACGCGCTACAACGGACCAGATGTTCGCCATCCGCCAGGTGTTGCAGAAATGCCGCGAATACAACGTGCCCACACATCACTTGTTCATCGATTTCAAATCGGCGTATGATACAATCGATCGAGAACAGCTATGGCAGATTATGCACGAATACGGATTCCCGGATAAACTGATACGGTTGATCAAGGCGACGATGGATCGAGTGATGTGCGTAGTTCGAGTATCAGGGACACTCTCGAGTCCCTTCGAATCTCGCAGAGGGCTACGGCAAGGTGATGGTCTTTCGTGCTTGCTGTTCAACATTGCTTTGGAGGGTGTAATAAGAAGAGCGGGGATAAACACGAGTGGGACGATTTTCACGAAGTCCGTTCAGCTGCTTGGTTTCGCCGACGATATTGATATTATTGCTCGTAAATTTGAGACGATGGCGGAAACGTACATCCGACTAAAGAGTGAAGCCAGGCGAATCGGATTAGTCATTAATGTGTCGAAGACAAAGTACATGATGGCGAAGGGCTCCAGGGAGGAATCACCGCGCCCGCCACCCCGAATTCATATCGACGGTGATGAAATCGAGGCGGTTGAAGAATTCGTGTACTTGGGCTCACTGGTGACCGACGGCAACGACACCAGCAGAGAAATTCAGAGGCGCATTGTGGCAGGAAATCGTGCCTACTTTGGACTCCGCAGAACTCTACGATCGAATAAAGTTCGCCGTAACACGAAGTTAACCATCTACAAAACGTTGATTAGACCGGTCGTCCTCTATGGGCACGAAACATGGACCCTACGTGCAGAGGACCAACGCGCCCTTGGAGTTTTCAAACGGAAGGTGTTGCGTACCATCTACGGCGGAGTGCAGATGGAAGACGGGACTTGGAGAAGGCGAATGAACCACGAGCTGCATCAGCTGCTGAGAGAACCAACCATCGTCCATACCGCGAAAATCGGGAGGCTACGGTGGGCGGGTCACGTCATCAGGATGTCGGATAGCAACCCGACTAAAATGGTTCTCGAGAGTCATCCGACCGGTACAAGAAGACGTGGAGTGCAGCGAGCTAGGTGGGTCGACCAAGTGGAGGACGATCTGCGGACCCTACGCAGAGTGCGGAACTGGAGACAAACATCCATGGACCGAGTGGAATGGAGGCGGCTCCTATGTACAGCAGAGGCCACCCCGGCCTTAGCCTGACCGGTAAGGTAAGACCTTTTAATTCCGCCCTATGTTGCTTATCCTTTGACAGATACGCGTATTTCGACTACCACTTGTAATCTTCCACAGCAGTGGATAACTGACACTGAGGAAGATTACAAGTGGTAGTCGAAATACGCGTATCTGTCAAAGGATAAGCAACATAGGGCGGAATTAAAAGGTACGAATCTGATTACACTCATTCGAAGAGGGTATTCTGCTTAGAGGGTTCGAAAAGTCGGTACAAGATACTCGTACTGATGAAACCATCCATGGTCATAAGAGGCCACGCCCACAAATATTTGGTGAATGAAGTTTTTGGCGAAACAGTAGAGATGAGGGCTGTCACCGCGGTAGCGGCATTGCAATGGAAAAACCTAGATGAGATCATAGATGTGGAAGAAATCATAACGTCACTGCGGTAACAGTGCGAGTTTCATTGGGCCACCTCTGCCGACTGCGGACGGAAAGGCTCCGTATGAACAACGCAGGCCATTTTTCGGTTCTAAATGAATCCTATCATGCGACACCTCAAACTTCGCAGAATGCCGCACGTAATCCAGTAAAGCAAAGAAAAATAATTTTGATCGATTCTGGTCACCCGGTGACTTCGGAACAGGTTCTGGGGACCTTGGAATCTCCGGTAGAAATGGCCATTTTTCGATTCTAAATGAATCCCATCATGCGACACCTCAAATCTCGCAGAATGCCGTGCGTAATCCAGTGAAACAAAGAAAAATAATTTTGATTGACTGTGGTCACCCGGAACAGGTTCTGGGGACCCTGGAATCTCCGGTAGAAATGGCCATTTTTCGATTCCAAATAAATCCCATCATGCAAAACCGCAAATTTCGCAGAATGCCGCGCGTAATCCAGTAAAACAAAGAAAAATGATTTTGATCAGTTCTGGTCACCCGGAGACATCGGAACAGGTTCTGAGGACCTTGGAATCTCCGGTAGAAATGGCCATTTTTCGATTCCAAATAAATCCCATCATGCGACACCTCAAATTTCGCAGAATGCCGCGCGTAATCCAATAAATCAAAGAAAAATGATTTTGATCGATTCTGGTCACCCGGAACAAGTTCTGGGGACCCGGGAATCTCCCGTAGAAATGACCATTTTTTTGAATCTAAATGAACCCCATCATGCGAAACCTCATATTTCGCCAAAATGCCACGCGTAATCCAGTAAAACAAAGAAACATAAATTTGATCGACTTTGGTCAGCCGATGACCTCGGCACAGGTTCTGGGAACCTTGGAATCTCCTATAGGAATGACAATTTTTTGATTCTAAAAGAATCCCATCTGGATGAATTTCTGGAGGAATTGATGGGGCATTTCTGAAGATTTTCATGGATGAATCCATGGAGGAATTCGTGAAGAAATTCCTTAAAAAAATCCTGGAGAAATTCCTGGAGGAATTTCTCGAGAAATTCCAAGAGAATTTCCTGGAAGACTTCCGGGAAACTTTTTTAGCGTTTTCTGGAGTAATCCGTAGACGAAATCTTGAAAGAATTTTGGTGAAATTTCCTATAGGATTTTCTGGAGAATTATCTGGAGGAATACTTGGAAGTATTTCTAGAAGAATTCCTGAAGGATTTTGAGAAGGAATTTTTGGAGGAATTCCTTGAACAATTTCTGGAGGAATTACTGGAGAAATTTCTGGAGGCATTCTTTCAGGAATTTCTGGAGGTTTGAAGTTTCCTTGAGGAGCTCCTTGAGGAAATTCTTAAGGAATTTCTGAAGGAATTCCTGGAAGAATTTATGCAGGATTTTTTTGAGGAATTTCTGGAAAAAATCATGGATGAATCAACGGAAGAATTCCTGAAGAAATTTTTGGAGATATTCCTAGAGCAATCCATGAAGGAATCCCTGTTGGAATTCCTCGGGGAATTCCTGGAAGAGTTCCGGGAGAAATTCTTTTAGGATTTCTTGAGGAATCCGTTGAGGAATTCCTGGAGGAATCCCTAGAGGATATTTTGGAGGCATTCAGGCAGAAATTTCAAGAGGATTTTCCGGTGGAATCCTTGATGGAATTCCTGGAGCAATCCCTGGAGGAGTTCCTTGAGATATTTCTGGAGGAATTCCTGAAGCAATATTTGGAGAAATTTATGGAGAAATTCCTGGAGGAAATTCAGATTCTTTGCTGAATTTCTGGAAAAATGTCTTGAGGAACTTCAAGAAGAATTTTGAAGAAATTTCTGGAGGAAAATCAGGAGGATGTTTTGAGTAATTTCTGGAGACATTCATGGGTGAATCCTTGGAGGAATTTCTCAAGAAATTACTGGAGAAATTCCCGGAAATAATCTTGGACGAATCCGTTGAGGAAACCATGTAGGAGGAATTCCTGAAGGAATCCCTAGAGAAAATCTGGGAGGAATTCTGGCAGAATTTCCTAGAGGATTTTCTGGAGAAATACCTAGAAGAATCCCTGTAGAAATTTCTGGGGGAATCCTTGAAGGAATGCTTGGAGGAATTACGGGAGAAACTACGGGAGGAATTCCTGGAGAAATGTATTGAGGAATTTCTGGACAAATATTTGAGGCTTCCTGGAGGAATTTTTGGAGGCATTTCTGGAGAAACTCCTCGAGGAATCTCTGAAGGAAGTCCTGGAAGAATTTGTGTAGGAATTTGCGAAGAAATTTATTGGAGGAATTCCTGAAGAATTCCTGGAGAAATTCCTGAAAGAATCCCTGGACAAATTTCTCGAGGAATTTCTGTAAGAGTTCCAGGAGACGCACCTTCAGGATTTTCTGGATGAATCCGTCAGGAAATTCCTTGAGCAATTTCTGAAAAAATTCCTGGAGGTAATTCTGGGGGAATTCCTGAAGGAATTTCTCCTGGAACAATTCCAGGAATAACTTTAAGAATTCCTCGAGGAATTTCTCCAGGAATACCTCCAGTAATTCCTCTAAAACCTCCTTCAGGAATTTATCAAGAAATTCCTTCATAAACTTCTCCAAAAGTTCCTTCAGAAATTCCTGCAGAAATACCACCAGGAATACCTCTAATAAAACAAAGAAAAATGTTTTGGTTCTAGGGAATAATTTCTTTGGAACCCTCCATAAACCCCTTCAAAAATTATTTCAGAGGCTTTCTGGAAAAATTCTGGCAGAAATTTTAGAGGATTTTTTTGGGGAATACCTGAAGGAATTCCTAGAGAAATTTCTGGAGGAGTTTCTGAAGAAACTTTTGGACGGGTTTATGGAGGGTCACGAAGGAATTACTGGACGATTTTTTTTTTATTTTCTGGAGGAATTCCTGGAGGAGTTGTTGGTTGTATTTCTGCAGGAATTTCTGAAGGTTTTAGAGTAGTTTATGGAGAAAATCCTTGATAAATTCCTGAAGGAGGGTTTGCAGGTATTACTGGAGGTATTCCTGGGGAATTCCCCGAGGAATTCGTGGAGGAATCCCTGAAGGATTTCCTAGAAGGGTTACAGGAGAACTTCCTTGATAAATTCCTCCAGAATTGCCACCAGGAATTCCTCCTGGGATTCATCCAGAAAATTTTCTAGAAAATTTCTGCCAGAATTCCTCCAAGATTTCCACCCTTCCAAGGATTCCTACAGAAAATCCTGAAGGAGCTTCTCCCGGAACTCTGCCAGGAATTCTTCGAGAAATTCCTCCAGGGATTTCTCCAGGAATTTTTCCAGGAATTTCTAAAGGAATTACTCCAGGGATTCATCCATGAATTTCTTCAGCAATTCCTCCACAAATTTCTTCAGGAATTCCTTTTTTGGAGTTTCCTCCAAGAACTCCTTCAAGAAGCCTCAAATATTAACCCAGAAATCCCTCAATAAATTCCTCAAGGAGTTCCTCCCGTAGTTCCTCCCGTAGTTCCTCCCGTAGTTCCTCCCGTAATTCCTCCAGGAATTCCTACAGGGATGAATTGAATTGAATCGATAGGAATGACAATTTTTCGATTCTAAAAGAATCCCATCTGGATGTATTTCTGAAGGAATTGATGAGGAATTTCTGAAGATGCTCATGGATGAATCCATGAAGGAATTCCTGAAGAAATTCCTGAAAAAAAAACCTGGAGAAATTTCTGGAGGAATGCCTAGAGGATTTCGAGAAATTCCAAAAGAATTTCTTGGAAGACTTCCGGGAATTTCCTGGAAGTATTTCTAGAGGAATTCCTGAAAGATTTTTAGGAGGAATCTTTGGAGGAATTCCTTGAACAATTCATGGAAGAATGACTGTAGAAATTTCAGAAGGTATTCTTTGAGGAATTTCTGGAGATATATTTGAGGTTTCCTTGAGGAGCTCCTTAAGACATTTCTGAAGGAATTTCTTGAAGAATATATGTACGATTTTTTTTGAGGAATTTCTGGAGAAAAGCATGGATGAATCAACGGAGGAATTCCTGAAGAAATTCCTGGAGATATTCCTGGAGGAATCCATGAAGGGATCCCAGCTGGAATTTCTAATGGAATTGCTGGAAGAGTTCCGGGTGAAATTCCTTTTGGGTTTTAGGAGGAATCTATGGAGGAATCCCTAGAGGATATTTTGGAGGCATTCAGGAAAAAATTCCAAGAGGAATCCCTGGAGGAATTCCTGGAGATATTTCAGGAGGAATTTCTGAAGCAACATTTGGAGGAATTTATGGAGGAATTCCTGGAGGAAATTCTGATTCTTTGATGAATTTCTGGAGAAATGTCTGGAAGAACTCTCTCGATTAACGGCTACGCAGTCTTGGGATTTAAAAAACGAGTTGTGAATAAAATAACTCGTTTTTTAAATCCCAAGACTGTGTAGCCGTTAATCGAGAGAGTCAACCATACAGTCGTATTTCAATAACAATAGTCTGGAAGAACTTCTCAAAGAATTTTGAAGGAATTCCTGGGGGAAAATCAGGAGGATGTTTCGAGTAGTTTTGGGAGACATTCATGGGTGATTCCTAGGAGGAATTCCTCAAGAAATTCATGGAGAAATTCCTCAAAGAATGCCTCCAGAAATTTATTTGGATTTATTTGGAATCGAACAATGGCCATTTCTACCGGAGATTCCAAGGTCCCCAGAACCTGTTCCAAGGTCACCGGGTGACCAGAGTCAATCAAAATTATTTTTCTTTGTTTCACTGGATTACGTACGGCATTCTGCGAAATTTGAGGTGTCGCATGATGGGATTTATTTGGAATCGCAAAATGGCGATTTCTATCGGAGATTCCAAGTTCCAAGGGTTTTCTTGAGGAATCCCTAGAGAAAATCTAGGAGGAGTTCTGGCATAAATTCCTAGAGGATTTTATGGAGAAATACCTGGAAAAATCCCTGGAGAAATTCCTGGATGAATTCCTGTAGAAATTCCTGGAGAAATTACGGGAGGAACTCCTTGAGGAATTTCTGGGTTAATATTTGAGGCTTCTTGAAGGAGTTCTTGGAGGAAACTCCAAAAAAGGAATTCCTGAAGGAATTTGTGGAGGAATTTCTGAAGAAATTCATGGATGAATCCCTGGAGTCATTCCTTTAGAAATTCCTGGAAAAATTCCTGGAGAAATCCCTGGAGGAATTTCTCGAGGAATTCCTGGCAGAGTTCCGGGAGAAGCTCCTTCAGGATTTTCTGTAGGAATCCTTGGAAGGGTGGAAATCTTTTTCTGCCAGAATTCTTCTAGAAAGCCTCTGAAATAATTTTTGCAGGGGTATATGGAGGGTCCCAAAGATATTATTTGACGATTTTTTTAGTACGTTTTCTGGAGGATTCCCTGGAACCAAAACATTTTTCTTTGTTTTATTGGAGATATTCCTGGTGGTATTTCTGCAGGAATTTCTGAAGGAACCTTTGGATGAGTTTATGAAGGAATTTCTTGATAAATTCCTGAAGGAGGTTTTACAGGAATTACTAGAGGTATTCCTGGAGAAATTCCTCGAGGAATTCCTCAAGGAATTCCTGGAATTGTTCCAGGATAAATTCCTTCAGGAATTTCCCCAGAATTATCTCCAGGAATTCTTTCAGAAATTGCTCCAGGAATTTCCTGAGGGATTCATCCAGAAAATCCTGAAGGTGCGTCTCCTGGAACACTTACAGAAATTCCTCGAGAAATTTGTCCAGGGATTCTTTCAGGAATTTCTCCAAGAATTTTTCAAGAATTCCAGCAATGAATTTCTTCGGAAATTCCTCCACAAATTCCTCCAGGACTTCCTTCAGAGATTCCTTGAGGAGTTTCTCCAGAAATTCCTCCAAGACTTCCTCCAGGAAGCCTCACATATTTATCCAGAAATTCCTCAATACATTTCTCCAAGAATTCCTTCCATAGTTCCTCCCGTAATTCCTCCAAGAATTCCTGCAAGGATTCCCCCAGAAATTTCTCCAGGGATTCTTCTAGGTGTTTCTCCAGAAAATCCTCTAGGAAATTCTGCCAGAATTCCTCCCAGATTTCCTCTAGGGATTCCTCTAGGAATTCCTCCTACATGGTTTCCTCAACGGATTCCTCCGAGATTTTTTCCGGGAATTTCTCCAGTAATTTCTTGAGGAATTCCTCCAAGGATTCACCCATGAATGTCTCCAGAAATTACTCAAAATATCCTCCTGATTTTCCTCCAGAAATTTCCTTAAAATTCTTCTTGAAGTTCCTCAAGGCATTTTTCCAGAAATTCAGCAAAGAATCTGAATTTCCTCCAGGAATTTCTCCAAATATTGCTTCAGGAATTCTTCCAGAAATATCTCAAGGAACTCCTCCAGGGATTGCTCCAGGAATTCCATCAAGGATTCCATCGGAAAATCCTCTTGGAATTTCTGCCTGAATGCCTCCAAAATATCCTCTAGGGATTTCTCCAGGAATTCCTCAACGGATTCCTCAAAAAATCCTAAAGGAATTTCTACCGGAACTCTTCCAGGAATTCCCCGAGGAATTCCAACAGGGATTCCTTCATGGATTGCTCTAGGAATATCTCCAAAAATTTCTTCAGGAATTCTTCCGTTGATTCATCCATGAGTTTTTCCAGAAATTCCTTAAAAAAATCCTACATATATTCTTTCAGGAATTCCTTCATAAATTCATCAAGAATTTCTTCAAGGAGTTCCTCAAGGAAACTTCAAACCTCCACAAATTCCTCAAAGAATGCCTCCAGAAATTTCTCCAGTAATTCCTCCAGAAATTGTTCAAGGAATTCCTCCAAAAATTCCTTCTCAACATCCTTCAGGAATTCTTCTAGAAATTCTTCCAGGAATTCCGCCAGATAATTCTCCAGAAAATCCTATAGGAAATTTCGCCAAAATTCTTCCAAGATTTCGTCTACGGATTACTCCAGAAAACGATCAAAAATCGATCAACGATCAAATCTGACTATACATGTCAATGGTTGCTACTCCGTTATTGATCTGAGCTGGTACTCCAGAAAACGCTAAAAAAGTGTCCCGGAAGTCTTCCAGGAAATTCTCTTGGAATTTCTCGAGAAATTCCTCCAGGATTTTTTAAAGGAATTTCTTCACGAATTCCTCCATGGATTCATCCATGAAAATCTTCAGAAATGCCCTATCAATTCCTCCAGAAATTCATCCAGATGGGATTCTTTTAGAATCAAAAAAATGTCATTCCTGTAGGAGATTCCAAGGTTCCCAGAACCTGTGCCGAGGTCATCGTGTGACCATAGTCGATCAAAATTATTTTTCTTTGTTTTACTGGATTACGCGTGGCATTTTGGGAAATTTGAGGTTTCGCATGATGGGGTTCTTTTAGAATAAAAAATGGCCATTTCTGCCGGAGATTCCAGGGTCCCCAGAACCTGTTCCGGGTGACCAGAATCGATCAAAATCATTTTTCTTTGATTTATTGGATTACGCGCGGCATTCTGCGAAATTTGAGGTGTCGCATGATGGGATTTATTTAGAATCGAAAAATGGCCATTTCTACCGGAGATTCCAAGGTCCCCAGAACCTGTTTCGAAGTCACTGGGTGACCAGAATCGATCAAAATAATTTTTCTTTGTTTTACTGGATTACGTGCGGCATTCTGCGAAGTTTGAGGTGTCGCATGATGGGATTCATTTAGAATCGAAAAATGGCCATTTCTACCGGAGATTTAAAGGTCACCAGAACCTGTTCCGTGGTCACCGGATGACCGGTTGACCTAATCAGGTCCGAAATTACATGTAAAGAATAATCTGCCACTAACAACGACAATAACATGCTGTTTTCCTGTCGAAATTTTGATCATATGGTAATATTATAGATCATGCCACACATAGATCCGCCCCGCAGAAAAGGGGGGAGGGTCATAGGGGGATCCCCGCCAAATCATTGTTAAGGTACACTCTTCCCCTTGATGATACTTCAAACCGAATGCAATTTGGCGCCCAGTTTCGGAGAACGAGCCATTTGAAGTCAGAAAGAATCGTCCCGGGCGGTCCTTCACGTACCCGACGCCCGACAACTCATTTTCAAAATGCTGGCATTTCTTTCGTCCCATATTTTTGAAGTCACCCTCAATCGATTATAAATTCGAGCTAGTTTATTATACTCAAGTGGCCATGCAATATCCAGAACCATTCCTAGGATATTCCGGATTGTACTGGGGTCAGGGGGTTGCCAAAATGGCTAAAAGTGATTATTTCGTTTGTTGTTGTGTTTGAGCCATCGATTTTCAGCGAAATTTTTATTGCGAACAGTGAAACACTACTGCGATAACCAGATTTGAAAAAGTTGACCCATCTGGATCCCCGTGATAGGTTCCACGGGGCCTCATTGGGGCCACTTCTGGTTTTCAACCTAAACATGCCGTGCGATATATCAATCTTCATGATTTCGAATGGCTGAGTCAGAAACGATGTACTGAAGTCTGTATTAACTAATATGGCCACCCCGGAACATCCTGCACAGATTCCACAGGGGTGTCATCGGGGACATTTCTGGTTTGCAACCAAAATATGCCGTGTGACATATCAATCTTCATGAGAATTGGGCAGAATAAAAAATGACTTAAGTATGTATCAACCGATATGGCCGCTCCGGAATACCTGGAACACGTTCCGAGGAGGCCTCTCAAACACAATAACACACGAAATAATCATTTTAGTTATTTGGAAAAACAGAGCTCTCCCCCTCCATCTGACCCCAGTACAATCTGGAATATCTCCGGAACGGTTCCGGATGTTACATGGCCACTTGTGTGCAATAAACATGCATTAATTTTTGATCGATTGAGGGCGACTTCAAAAAAAAAAATCGGAAGAAAATTGACGAAATGCCAGCATTTTGAAAATGAGTTGTCGGGGGTCGGGCACGTGAAGGTTAAATTAAAGTACACTCAGTAGCAAAAAAAAGCCGGGCTGTTTTTTTCTTCCAAAATCCGTCATGTTCATCCTGCTGTAACTTTGGCAATTATCAATGTTTTTGGCTGAAAATTCTACCACTTCATCATCAATATATTGACATTGTATGGTCTAAATTTCAAATTGATAAAAATTATATATTTTGAGTTATGACAACTTAGATGGAAAAAGCCATTTTTGGACATACTTTTTTCCAAAATCCGTATTTCAGTGAAAAATTTAAGTTGCTTCATGAAAATTTCACTGTAGCATCAGGAAATATAGAGAATGTTGTGGTCAAAATTTGAAATGTTTTCATCCAATGGTTTGGGCCACATCAATCGTCAAACACGGAGACAAATTTCGTTCGTTTGAAACAAAAATATTCATGTTTATTCGGCAAACTGATAAAATATTTAAAACTAAAATTTTAATTTTTGAAACAAACTCAATTACATATTGATTTCTACAATACCCATTGAAGAGCCCCCCGTTCCGCCGTCGAGAACATAAACAAAACTCTGAAATTCCAGCTGCATCACCAAACAAGATTTCCTCTTGCAAAAAAGGCAAGTTTCACCAAAAGTTTCCACGAAATCCCATTGATTTCGGGAGCGTATGTTATCTACATGATGTTGGCATTGAAAATGCCACGCGGGAAGTGGATTTTCCTAGAGAAGGAAATAATTTTGTAAATTTAATTGGAAAACAAATATTTGCGTAGGGCCGACCTGCCACAAAAAAAAACAAAAAATTTTACATTTGTTTCTAACATAACCAGTCAGAAGATACATGTTTGTTTCAAAAATGGATTGAATTTGCTTCAAATGTGACGTTCGATTTGCTCCAAACAGTTTTATTTTTGTTGCCAGAACAAATTGACAATTTATTTGAGTTTACCTGCAATATTTTTGATTTTACCATGCTTTTTTCTGCGTGAAGTTGAAGTACCAATGTGGGTGCCTACAGTTTTCACTCCATATTGACCATGCTGAAACACCGGTGCAGAAAAAAGCATTTTTTTCTTCTTCTTCTTTATGTCACGACGTTCTCACTGGAACTAAGCCTGCCTCTCTTCAACTTAGTGTTCTTTGAGCATTTCCACAGTTATAAAATGAAGGGCTTTCTTTGCCTGCCATTGCATGAATTTGTATTTTGTGAGGCAAGCACAATGATACACTTTGCCCAGGGAGCCGAGAAAATTTTCCCGACCGGAACAGGAATCGAACCCACCGTCTCCGGATTGGCTATCCATAGCCTTAACCACTAGGCTAACTTGAGACCCCAATCATATACATATGCATTTCAAAAAAATCATAGTGGACTATTTTTTCGAAAAAAAAAACGCTTTAATGTTAGAAGTTAGCACGCATGAAAAAAACACTTAACAACTTAACACTTCGTTTTGAGCAATGGCGACTGACACAAACGAATGTCGCCAGTTCCATACGCCAGTAGTGGTACAGCCAAAAGCACCATCGGGTACATTGGACAGAGTCGAAGCTAGTCGCAGGGGCAGCAGGGACGAAAGTCCTGGGGCCTGACGCACCCCCCCGCTTGCGAGTCAGCCGCGTAGTCGCCGGCTAAGAATAGGACTACTAACCCGAATTCAAGGTGTCAAGCGACCCGTGCTGAGGAATGAGTGATCGAGGGGGTGAAAAAGATGCTCGATCTTTAACGGAGCCTGTGGGGTACCTGGGCACCCCCCACAGTAAGATGTCCCTTACCGCGTTAATGCAGGGCTCTGGCGTGGTGGACATTCTTTCCCGTGCTACTCGTGGGATTTAATCATGAAGTCAAATAGAAATCAGAATCTAGGTGGAAATAGTGGTGGGATCAACCCCTTCGCAAGAAGCGGGTTGATGAGATCTCCGACAAGGAGAAGTGAGGAGATAGGCGCTGGGAGTTGCGTACGCAGCTCAAGCGTGGGTGCTCCAGTCCACTTCCCGGCAAGCCAGCCGGTGGAGGTTATGGACGGAGCGTGGTTGTTGAGGGCCGTCAACCGAGGATCCAAAGGACGGTCCGCAATAGAGGTGGCTGAGCAGCAGCTTGGCAAAATCATCGACTTTGCGTCCACTAAGTCGAACATAAGCAAGGACCTGAAAACGACCTTGCTTCGACTTAGGGCGTCGATCGACGATGCCAAGCAGGAGCACGCGGCACTCGCGTTGCTGACTGCTGCAGCAGCGGAGCCTGCAAATGAGAAAGTGCCGAAGTTTACCCAAACGGAGGCCTTCTCCTTCGCAGGAAGTCCGAATAAGGCGGAAGCGACTGCTCGCGACAAACGGGGCAAGCAATCGCAGAAGCGGGCGAGGCAACCGTCAGGCGAGGAGCTGTCTGGCGGTGCCCGCAAGGCCAGGCGAATCATTACCCCGAAAGTCGGTAATAATGCCGGAAGGTCGGACCCCAGCCAGGGTTCCCGGAAAGCTGGGAAGGGTGGGCCTGAAAAGGCTGGCCCGTCCCGGAACGATGGGAACAAAGGGTTGCGACCGCTAGTGGGCCCTCAACAGCCACAGAGTAGGGCGATCCAAGGGGAGGACCCCCCTTGGACGAAGGTAGAGCGGAAGAGGAAGAAGAAGGCGAATCCGCAGGTAGTAGCGCAGGACGCCAAGCCAAGGCGTAGGAGGGCAGGTGCCAAGCGCGAGAAAGGCGACGCTATCGTCATCAAGACGGAACAGTCCAAGTACTCGGACGTCTTGAAGATGATGCGAAGCGACGCCAAGCTTGAGGGTCTTGGAGCCGACGTACGCAGTATTAGACGTACTCGTACGGGCGAGATGATCCTGGAGCTGAAGCGCCAGAAGGAGCACAAGGGCGCCGCCTATAAGAGGCTGGCAGAAGAGGTCCTTGGTGAGGGTGTGCAGGTGAGGGCTCTGACACATGAGGCGACTCTGAAGGTCAAGGACATCGATGAGATCACCGAAGTGGAAGAGCTCGTCACGGCACTGCGGCAACAGTGCGATGTGCAGGTGGCCGCCGCAGCCGTTAAGCTACGGAAAGGGCCAGCAGGGACACAGATAGCTTTGGTTCAGCTACCTGTGGCGGACGTCAAAAAGTCCGTTAAAGTAGGGAGCATAAAGGTGGGTTGGTGTTTATGTCACCTGACATTCCACGAGCCACCAGAGGTTTGCTTCAGGTGTCTGGAACCAGGACACAAGTCGTGGGACTGCAAAGGCCCTGACAGGCGCAAACTGTGCAGGCGATGCGGCGCTGAAGGTCATAAGGCCCAAAGCTGCACGAGTCCGCCCATCTGCATGATCTGTACCGGGAAATCCTCGAACAACAGACATCCGATGGGTGGTCCAAGGTGCCCGGCCTTCAAGAAAGCCGCAGTGAACAACAAATCACAGTGCAGGTAACGCAGCTGAACCTGAACCACTGTGATGCGGCTCAGCAACTGCTTTGTCAGGCGGTTTCTGAGTGGAAGACGGATATCGCCATCATATCGGACCCATACCGAGTACCCGCCGGCAACGGCAACTGGGTCGCGGATGGGACCAGAAAAATGGCGGCGATATGGACGACGGGTAAATACCCCGTTCAGGAGTTGGTGTCTACTACCTATGAGGGCTTCGTGGTCGCCAAAGTAAACGGGGTCTTCTTCTGTAGCTGTTATGCGCCTCCGCGGTGGCCGATCGAGCAGTTCACGCAAATGCTGGACCGCTTAACGACCGTGCTAACAGGGCGAAGGCCGGTGGTAATAGCGGGCGACTTTAATGCCTGGGCCGTGGAATGGGGAAGCCGTTTCACGAACCAGCGGGGTCAGATCCTGCTAGAAACACTGGCCATCTTAGATGTCGACTTGGCTAATGTCGGTACCAAGAGTACCTTTAGTCGAAACGGAGCGGAGTCAATTATTGACGTGACCTTTTGTAGTCCTGGCCTAACAAGTAGTTCGAACTGGAGAGTAGATGATGGCTACACTCACAGCGACCACCTGGCGGTTCGCTACAGTATCGACTACAATAACAGCAGACAGCGGATAGAAGAAGAGGCGGCTAGGCCAAGGCCAAGCCCTCGCAGGTGGAAGACATCATACTTCGACGAAGGGGTATTTAGGGAGGCGCTCCGCCGTGAGCGAAACTTAATCGGTTTAGACGGCGACGAGCTGGTAGCGGTGCTCTCACGTGCGTGTGATGCGACCATGCCTAGGCGAGTCCACCCTAGAAATGGGAGGCCACCGGCTTACTGGTGGACTGACGCGATTGCGGACCTGCGCCGCGCCTGCCTACGGGCTAGGCGGCGGATGCAGCGAGCACGATCAGAGGAAGAGCGAAACGAACGGCGGGTGGTGTTCGCCGCTGCAAAAGCCGCGCTTAAGACCGAGATAAGAGCAAGCAAAAAGGCCTGCTTTGAGGGTCTCTGTCAGAGTGCCAATACGAACCCGTGGGGTGACGCCTACAGGATCGTTATGGCCAAGACGAGAGGTGTGATGGCTCCTACAGAGCAATCTCCAGAGATGTTGGAGGGGATCATTGGAGGACTTTTTCCGCGTCATGATCCTAGTCCTTGGCCTCCTTTCGTAGGACAGCCGGGGACTGGGGCTGGCGATGAGGAGAGGGTCACCGATGTGGAACTTGCGGGGATAGCTAAGTCCCTTAGCGTAGGTAAGGCCCCAGGTCCGGACGGAGTTCCGAACCTGGCCTTAAAAGTAGCTATTGCAGAGGCTCCCGAGATGTTCAGGTCTGCTATGCAGAAATGCCTGGACGAGGGAGTTTTCCCAAAAGCTTGGAAGAGGCAGAGCCTGGTACTATTGCCAAAGGCGGGGAAACCACCCGGAGACCCGTCGGCATATAGACCAATATGCTTGATTGACACGGCGGGGAAGGTGCTCGAAAAGATCATCCTCAATAGAATGTTGCGGTTCACCGAGGGCGAAAATGGTCTTTCGAG
The DNA here is from genome assembly GCF_035046485.1 of Aedes albopictus. Lineage (NCBI taxonomy): Eukaryota > Metazoa > Arthropoda > Insecta > Diptera > Culicidae > Aedes > Aedes albopictus. The sequence goes on from NC_085136.1 coordinate 104,263,896, forward strand.
TAACCAGTACGGCTTCCGGAAGGGGAGGTCCACCGTAGACGCTATCTTGTCGGTTACAAAAACCGCCGAGAAAGCACTCGAGCCTAAGAGGAGGGGAATTCGCTTTTGCGCGGTAGTGACTCTGGATGTAAGGAATGCGTTTAATAGCGCCAGCTGGTCTGCTATTGCCGATGCGCTCTTGCGTCTGGGGACACCGGAGTACCTGTACAAGATTCTCGGAAGTTACTTTCAGAATCGTGTACTAGTCTACGACACGGAGGTGGGTCGGAAGTGCTTTCACATAACCTCAGGAGTCCCGCAAGGTTCCATCCTGGGTCCGGTGTTATGGAATGTCATGTACGACGAGGTGTTGAGGTTGGAGTATCCAGTGGGAGTGGTGATTGTCGGATTTGCCGACGACATTACGCTCGAAGTCTACGGTGAAACGATCGAGGAGGTAAAGTTGACTACCAACCACTCGATCAAGGTTGTGGAGGCGTGGATGCGGTCCAGGAAACTGGAGCTGGCTCACCACAAGACAGAGGTGACGGTTGTTAACAACCTGAAGTCGGAGCAGCAGACGGAGATCAGTGTAGGAGACTGTACTATCCTGTCAAAGCGCTCCGTCAAACACTTGGGCGTGATGATCGACGATAAGCTTACCTTCGGTAGCCACGTCGATTATGCCTGTAAAAGAGCCTCCACAGCTATTGCGGCACTGTCCCGGATGATGTCCAATAGCTCTGCGGTGTACGCCAGTAAGCGCAAGCTTCTGGCTAGTGTTGCTACATCCATACTTAGGTATGGCGGCCCGGCGTGGGGCACCGCGCTAAATACTAAATGCTACCGACGGAAGCTGGAAAGTACTTACAGGCTTATGTGCCTGAGGGTTGCGAGCGCGTACCGTACCGTGTCACACGACGCTCTCTGCGTCATTACTGGTATGGTGCCTATCAGCATTCTTATCAGTGAGGACATGGAGTGCTTCGAAATGCGCGGCACAAGAGACATACGCAGGACTGTCAGGATGGCCTCTATGGTCAAATGGCAGCGCGCGTGGGACAGTTCCACCAAAGGAAGGTGGACCTATAGGTTGATACCGAGGGTAGATAGTTGGATTAATAGGCGCCATGGGGAAGTCACATTCCACCTGACACAGGTCCTTACAGGTCATGGTTGCTTCCGACAGTATCTACACCGTTTCGGGCATGCGGATTCTCCCGAATGCCCAGTGTGCAATGATTTAGAGGAAACGGCGGAACACGTTTTGTTCGTGTGCCCGCGTTTTCGCACAATGCGTGACCGCATGCTTGCCACATGCGGGGAGGACACAACTCCGGACAACTTGGTCCAGAGGATGTGTAGGGATGAGTTTGGCTGGAACGCCGTTTCAACGGCTATTACCCACATCGTCTGGGAGCTACAGAGGAGGTGGCGCGTGGACTCGGAGAATGGCTAGTCCAGATGCAGTCCACGGTGGTCCAGGGGTTCGGAGTCGGCTTCGTAGGTCATACCGGTGCCCTGCGGTCGAGATCGACCCTTACAGCGATTAAGTGGCCGCGGAGAGGAAGTCCCGGTAGCGGTGCTGTCGTGGCGTCGGTCTACTGGGTTGGATCCGAGCCCGCGGTTGGAAAGGGGTCCCCGGCAAGGGTCGGGGTAGGTGAGATCCTGCTGTCTGCAACCTACGGGTGCATCTGATAGGGCCTGAAGGGTAGTGATACCCTTCCTTTGCGGGCAGGTCAGATCGGGTTGCACGTGGGCATCAGTTCTTGATGTCCGCTCAGCAGTAGGGCGCAGGCGGGGTTGACCCTGCCCGCCTTCCGAGGACAAAGGGAGTGGCGAGGACCACTCGGGAAACTAGCTAAGCGCCAGCATGCTACCGTGATGGACTCTCCAAAGCGAGTCATCGATGTTCGTTGCTGCAGGCTACGCAGCTAACCTTGTGGGTGCGATGTGCACTAGCCCCTCTCTGAAGCAATACCTTCTTGGTGGTTCCGGAGAGACGTAGGGTTTGGCGACCATAGGAATGGTTTAGTGGGTACGAGGAGAGAGTAGTCCTGGATTTTACTTTTGTTGTAGAAGACGGCCTGTCAGACCTACACTACCCTAACCTTCTGTTAGGGTGTCTGTTGAGCAGATTATCCCCCTATGGTTTAGAAGGAAAAAAAAAAAAAAAAAAAAAAAGCTAGTCGAAGGAACGATTTGTTCGCCGAGGAGTATGAAGAGCGATTTTGAAGAAGAATGCAGCGTGGACAGTAATGCTGCAGCATAGAACCCGGCAGAACATTGAACGATATTCGCCTCTCCAAGCGGAGTGCGCATCTTGGACCGCACGTGACAGTAGCAACTCAGAGCTGTGATAAATCATGGACGAGAACGGATTTTCTTGGAATCTTACCAGCAACGGTGAACGGTATGTAACACTCGATCAGCAACGTTTGACAATCTGCTCAATAGACACCCGACTTGAAACTCAAGTTGTGAGGCACTTAACCCTATGCCGACCCATTTCCACTAAGCCAATCGACTCTTTGGGGCCATTACACGGTATTGCTTCGGACTGGGGCAAGAGTAGTTCGTGCCTTCAATGCAGCTATGAACTTCGTGATTCACTCTATTAGAAAGACACCAAGGTATGGAGCTGGCGCACAGTGGTCCAGATTTGAAAATACGTGGCAAATTTTGCCAAATCATAATAGTCTGCTAGTTTTAGTTTATTAATGGCATTTTCATTATTTGTTGATTTCTTCTTACAAATTCCGAACAAAATTGCTGTTTCTCATACAATTTGGCTATGAGTGATTCTCGCTGAGACCGGCCCACTATTTACACATACATACATACATTTATTTGTTCAACATGACATTTAAGAGAAGACATAATCAACAATAGTACGCCACAATACTCGGTTTGTGGCTGCCGTTCTCCATCCTCGGTCGCGCCCAATGCTCGCCAGGTCACGCTCCACCTGGTCCGTCCATCGTGCTCTCTGCGCTCCACGCCTTCTTGTGCCAACCGGATCAGTTGCAAACACCAGCTTTGCAGGGTTGTTGTCCGGCATTCTTGCAACATGCCCTGCCCATCGTATCCTTCCGGCTTTGGCCACCTTCTGGATGCTGGGTTCGCCGTAAAGTGCAGCGAGCTCGTGGTTCATCCTTCTCCGCCACACACCGTTCTCCTGCACACCGCCAAAGATCGTCCTTAGCACGCGTCGCTCGAAAACTCCGAGTGCTTGCAGGTCCTCCTCGAGCATGGTCCATGTCTCGTGCCCGTAGAGGACCACCGGTCTTACTAGCGTTTTGTACATGGTGCATTTGGTGCGTGGGTGAATCTTTTTCGACCGCAGTTTCATCTGGAGCCCGTAGTAGGCACCTGAGACGAGACTCGCGAAGAGGAAAAAAAGCAACGTCAAGTGCAGCCCAACTGAGCTGTCAGTTGTAGCCCGTTTGATTACGTTACCTAAAACGAGGAAAAAATTGCTATCCGAGAAAAATTCTGAAGCCAAAATTTACACCGAGCAGCATTTTCTTCTCCTGTACTGTCAAAAATAAATTGAAAACAAAATATTCCAATGATTACTTTGCTTGGCGATTGTTGGCGATGCAAAATTTCACCTCAACATGATTTTGTGCGTGAATGGGATTCAGTTACACTGCATGTGAGGTGATGCGGTCACGTACGTGTTTGAACCACCAGCCCAAAACATAATGTCAACACAGATAGGAAGAAGAAAAAAATAACAAAGTGGAGAAAAAGAAGACCGTCTTCGCGAGTCTCGTCTCAGGTAGGCACGACTTCCACTGATGATGCGCCTTCGTATTTCACGGCTCACGTTATTGTCAGCCGTTAGCAAGGAACCGAGGTAGACGAATTCTTCTACCACCTCGAAAGTATCCCCGTCTATCGTAACATTGCTGCCAAGGCTTGTCCTGTCTCGCTCAGTCCCACCTACCAGCATGTACTTTGTCTTAGCCGCATTCACCACCAGTCCGACCTTTGCTGCTTCACGTTTCAGGCGGGTGTACTGTTCTGCCACCGTTCCAAATGTTCTAGCAAAAATATCCATGTCATCCGCAAAACAGACAAATTGCCTGGATTTCGTGAAGATCGTACCCCGGCTGTTGAGCCCGGCTCGTCGCATAACACCTTCCAGGGCGATGTTGAATAGTAGGCAGGAAAGTCCATCACCTTGTCGTAGTCCCCGTCGAGATTCAAATGAACTGGATAGTTCACCCGAAATCCTTACGCTGTTCTGCACACCGTCCATCGTTGCTCGTATCAGTCTAGTCAGCTTCCCGGGAAAGCTGTTCTCGTCCATAATTTCCCATAGCTCTGTGCGGTCGATACTGTCGTATGCCGCTTTGAAGTCGATGAACAGGTGGTGCGTTGGGACCTGGTATTCACGGCATTTCTGGAGGATTTGCCGTACGGTGAAGATCTGGTCCGTTGTCCACCGGCCGTCGATGAAACCGGCTTGGTAACTTCCCACGATCTCATTTACTTTAGGTGAGAGACGACGGAAGATGATCTGGGATAGCACTTTGTAGGCGGCATTCAAAATGGTGATCACTCGAAAGTTCTCACACATTAACTTGTCGCCTTTCTTGTGGATGGGACAGATTATCCCTTCCTTCCACTCCTCCGGTAGCTGTTCGGTTTCCCAGATCTTGACTACTAACTAGTGCAGACAGGTGGCCAACTTTTCCGGGCCCATCTTGATGAGTTCTGCTGCGATACCGTCCTTACCAGCCGCTTTGTTGTTTTTGAGCTGGTGGATGGCATCCATAACTTCCCTCAGCGTGGGAGTTGGTTCGTTCCCGTCCTCTGCTGCACCAACATGGTCATTTCCTCCGCTGCCTTGGTCCTCCGTGCCTACATTCTCTTCGCCATTCAGGTGCTCATCGAAGTGCTGCTTCCACCTTTCGATCACCTCACGTTTGTCCGTCAGGAGGCTCCCGTCCTTATCCCTGCAGATTTCGGCTTGCGGCACGTAGCCTTTGCGGGATGCGTTGAGCTTCTGATAGAACTTCCGTGTTTCCTGTGAACGGCACAGCAGTTCCATTTCCTCGCACTCCGCTTCTTCCAGGCAGCGCTTTTTCTCCCGGAAGAGACGGGTCTGCTGCTTCCGCTTCTGTCTGTATCGCTCCACATTCTGTCGGGTTCCATGCTGCAGCATTACCGCCCGCGCTGCATCCTTCTCCTCCAGAATCGCTCTGCACTCCTCGTCGAACCAATCGTTTCGTCGACTCCGCTCTACGTACCCGATAGTGCTCTCGGCTGCGTTGTTGATGGCTGCTTTGACTGTACTCCAGCAGTCCTCTAGAGGGGCCACATCGAGCACACCCTCGTTCGGCAACGCTGCCTCGAGATTCTGCGCGTATGCGGTGGCGACATTCGGTTGCTTCAGTCGCTCTAGATCGTACCGAGGCGGCCGCCGGTAATGTACGTTATTAATAACGGAGAGTTTTGGGCACAGTTTAACCATCACCAGGTAGTGATCAGAGTCGATATTAGCGCCACGATAGGTCCTGACGTCGAAAATGTCGGAGAAGTGCCGTCCATCAATCAGAACGTGGTCGATTTGCGATTCCGTTTGTTGTGGTGATCTCCAGGTGTAACGATACGGGAGGCTGTGCTGGAAGAAGGTGCTACGAATGGCCATGTTCTTGGAGGCGGCGAAATCGATGAGGCGTAGGCCATTTTCGTTCGTCAGCTGGTGGGCGCTGAACTTTTCAATCGTCGGTCTGAATTCCTCCTCCTGGCCTACCTGAGCGTTTAGATCCCCTATGATGATCTTGACGTCGTGGTTTGGGCAGCGGTCGTACTCGCGTTCGAGCTGCGCGTAAAATGCGTCTTTGTCATCATCAGTGCTTCCGGAGTGAGGGCTGTGCACGTTTATTATGCTAATGTTGAAGAATCGGCCGTTGATCCTCAACCTGCACATTCTTTCGTCGATCGGCCACCAACCGATCACGCGCCTCTGCATGTCGCCCATCACTATAAAAGCTGTTCCCAGCTCACGTGTGTTGCCGCAACTCTGGTAGATGGTATGATTACCTCTAAACGTTCGCACCATAGATACTGTCCAACACACCTCCTGCAGCGCTACGATTCCGAACCCGCGGTCCTTCAGTATATCGGCGAGTATGCGGGTGCTCCCGATGAAGTTGAGAGATCTGCAGTTCCACGTACCGAGCTTCCAATCGCAAGTCCCTTTTCGTCGCTGTGGTCGTCGCCATTGGTATCGGTTCGCATTCTTCTCTTGTTGATTTTCCGGTGCTAGTCTTTTTTACGGCTGGCTCGCAGGGCCTGACACCAACCCACTAACCCAGGGAGCTGGGCTTACCTTCCCGGAAGCTACGGGTTCTGCATTGGCATTTCCTCCAACTACAGTGCTAAATAGCTAGGCTCGAGCGCCAGTCTTCGCCGGGGGTGGTGTTTTTAATGGGCGCCCAGGAGATAATATTTTACCTGAGCTTCTACCCCCAAACCAGATCGGTATCGATTGGAAAACGCCAGAGGCGAGGATACACAGAATACACTGTGTAAATCGCATAATGCGAAACCATATAGGTGAGAATTTAAACTAATTAACAACATCTTCATAATCCCGCCCTTATTTAGCCTCAAGTGAGATTAAAGAAGGGCAGCCGATTGTCTCGGAGAAACACAAGGTCCACTGCACCATTTCTCCGGTTAGCGCAGTAAGGGCAACATACAGAGGAGGGCACCCTGGTACTCCACAGGCTCCGTTTGCGGTTAGGTTTTTATTAGACCCCCCTAGCCATTCATTCCTAGGCACGGTAAGCATGAAGCCGCATCACACCATGAATTTGGGGTCATCTGTTGGTGGACTCTTACCACCGGAGCAGGCGGTCCGTAGTGTTATTCTTAGCCAATTGAGACAATCGCTACCGACACTACACAGCTATCTAGGCTGATCGAGAAAAGAAGTTAATATTGATGATCAGCTTCATACGGGCCCAAACAGCCGTAAGAAGCACGTACTCCTAGATCTGTTACCACGCCACCTACGGTGCTTGCAACGCCGCCATTGAGGTACTCATCGGAATGCTGCCGCCACCTCACGACACCTCACGCTCGTTCGTGAGAAGATTCCCGTAATTGTCTCGGTACATGTCGACTAGTGGCACAAAGCCTCTGCGCGAGGGGTTCAGCTTCTCGTAGAATTTCCGTGTGTTCTTGGCGCGGTACAGCTCTTCCATCGCTTCGCGATCTCGTTCTGCTGCATTCCTGCTGGCGCTTCTTCCTCCGGAAGACTGAGTTGTACCTGTTCCGCCCTTGTCTATAGCGTACATCATTCGCCCTCGTACGTTGCAACAGCGCCCCCAATCTCGCCCATGTTGCATTGTTCTCGTTTTTCAATTGTTCACATTCGTCGTCGTACGTCGTGTTTCCGTGATTCGGAGACGTGAAGTCAAGTGCTGCAGCCGATCTTCTACCTACGGCGGATCGGATGTCCCTCCAGCCATCTCCAAGTGTAGCTGCGCTAAGCTGCTCTTCCGCTGGTAGGGCCACTGCTAACTGCTGCGCGTATTCTTAAACTACTTCTACGTTAAGCGTTAAAACAAACAAATACTTCATTATCTCCTACAAATATATAATTAGAATTGTTATCCATTTTTTTTTTCAGAGGGCGATCGCTGCCAGCTACGCAATGGCCGGCCCGGTCAATGCCGGATTCAATCGGCATGTAAAACGGTTGGCACCGGCGGGCTCAGTCTTTGCCGATCCGGCGGTTCCCAGCTGGTGGTCTGCTGTGATGTGGTCCAACAACAGTGCGATGCTGTCAGTATTTCAGTGGAGTCCCGAGTTCGGGATCACCTGGTAGGAGTGACGGAGAAGGCAGACGTCGGAGAGTTTCCCTTCATGGCTCTGGTCATATACAACACTACCGAGAATCGCTGTGGTGCAACGATCATTTCGGACAAGTTTTTGGTGTCGGCTGCCCATTGCTTTAAAAAGTTTTTGTTTCCCATCAAAGTTCGCGTTGGGACAACCGATGCGGATGATGAACTGGCCCGTACATATGACATTGTAAAAATTCACAGACATCAGCGATATAACTCGGTGAGGCGCGTGAATGACATCGCTTTGATTGAAGTGCGAGACAGCATCATAATGAGCCGTTCGGTTCAGCCCATATGTCTGTACACTGAAAGCACGGAATTGCCGGCAACTCAGAATCTCACTGTGATGGGCTGGGGCGTTGATGATACAGGTAACCGAAATATTTCCTTTCCACCAGTAAACTATTCCTACTTTTATGAACATCCTTTGTTTTTCAGAATCATTAAATGTTTCCAGATCTTTACTGAAAGGTGTTGTTCGGCCGATTCTCCGCAACGATTGCTTTCAGCGTTTGAACAAGGATAGCTCATTTGTGAGATTTAACATAACGGATGGCCACACCTGCGCCCTGGGAAGTGCGAATGAAAACGGCGAGGCAACCGACGCGTGCCAGGGAGATTCCGGCGGGCCACTGGTTTTGAGTCAAAATGACAAGTACTATCTGGTGGGGGTGGTGTCCACTGGACCTGCGTGTGGTGGAATCGACCTAGCCGGCATTTATACGTGGGTTTCGAAATATATGGATTGGATAATTGATCAAAAAGTTTGGCGAAACAGTTTACGGTGAAAGTCAACAATTTGATAGTCAGTAAGCATTAATATCTTATTAAAATTGGATGTATTGAAGTTTAAAACGCAGACATTTTTTGATAAAAAAGAACTCAAATAAAGAAGACAAAAAACCTCTCCAACCTTTGGAAAGTGGGGCTCCCATACAAATGAAACAGACCTTTCTGCATGACTCGGGAATGGTCTCCGGCTGATTACCTTTAGGCCGAAAGTCATAAGGCCCAAATGAACATCAACTGAAACTCGTTACCGGCAATGTTGTATCAAATTTGGTTCTATTTGCAGAAAATGTTGTGCAGGTATTTGTGAGAAGTTCTGAAGAAATTCCAAAAATTCTTCTGGAAAATTTGCTGAGGACCTGTTGAAGAAATTTCCGAGAAACTCCCGGGGAACTCCTAGAGGAATTTTCGGAGAACTCCTGCAGGAACTTCCGAGGAACTCATACAGTAGTTTCTGAAGAATTCCTGGAGGATTTCCGTAGAAATCCAAGAGGAGAATACCCGAGGAAGTCCTACAGGAATTACCGAAGAGATCCTCAATGGATACCAGAGGAACTCCTGGAGGAATTCTCGACGAACTCTTGGGTAAATTCCTGAGGATCTCTATCAGAAATTCCTGAGGAAGTCCTGAAAAATTTCGAAGAAACTCATGATGCAGCAGTTACCGGGAAACTCCTACTGGAGTCTCCGAGTAACTCCTGCTGGAATCCCCAAAGAAACTTCTGAAGGAACTCCCTGGGAACTTCTAACTTTTCGAAGATCTCCTGCAGAAATTCACAAAGAACTGCTGGAAATTTTTGAACTTGGAATTCTTGAGGAACTTCTGGAGGAATAGCCGAGGAACACCTTGTGCACCTTGAAAATGCTGGATGAAATTTTTGCTTTAGGAATTTCCGGGGAAGTCCTGAAGAAATTGCCGAAGATGTAACGATGGAATTCATGGATGAATTACCGGGAAAGTTCTGGAAGAATTACCAGGGAGATCCTGACAGGAATTCCACATAAATTCTGGGGAATTTTTGAGGAGATTTCCGTGGAAGTCCTGAGGCAAATTTGGGGAAATCCTGGAAGAAATTTTCGGATAAAATGAGGATGGATTCCCAGGAAATTTAAAGAAATTTCAAGAAAAATTCTGGAGGGATTTTTACTTCAATACTGGAGAAATTCTTGTAGAAACATTCCATGAATTCCCGTGGAACTTCTGAAAGTATCCCATGGAAGGAATCCCGAAAAAAATCTTGCCGAAAACTTGCGAGGGAATCCTGGAGGAATTCCCGTGCAACTGCTGGAGGAGTTCCTGAAGAAAATGTGGAACTCATAAAAGTATTCCTATAGGGAACTCCTGGAAAGATTTTTGTAGAAGGCCTAGAAAAAAAAATGCGAGGAGCTCCTGGATAAATATCCGAGGAACTGCCGGGAGAATTTTACCAGAGAAATTCTAAATGAATAAAAAAAAAGTTTAATATTGCTTCTACCCCTTTGTCTCGATTGGCTCTTTAGGAATTATTTATGGATTTTTTTTTATTATTATGCAGCATTTAATTGTCTGCCACACATGTATGCTGGCCAATCATTCTCGCCTATTCCTCATCTTTTATGCATTCTCTCACTTTCCTATTTGCTAATCTAACTTTTTTCTTTATCGGGGTCCCTCTGCTTCTCATCCACCAACTGGTTTTCCTCGCGATAATGGCTACGTCTCGCCATTTTCTTTTTCCGCAACGGCTGCAGCTTCCTGCGGCAATTTTTTCTTCCCCGCTGTTGGGAAAATTAAGCCACTGTTGGTATCGACCGCACACTCCGGCCATTGATCGACGGAGGAGGTAAGAAACGCTAGACCATGCCACCACAGCTTGTCGTCTAGGATCTGGCTTGGAAGTATTCCTCAGGATATATGGTCGGCATTGTAGGATCTAAGACTTGATCATAGTAGCCTTGTTATATGTCATTGTCATATGCATCGTAATAATAAATCATTATTGTTCTAACCACCGACTTGACGAGTCTACATTTGGCGACGAGGTTAAATTACAACGATAGCAAGCAAGAAGAAAGGACAAAAGGATCACCTGGATCTAGCGAAAAAGTTTGTCTTTCAAAGGGTGATTGCTGATGTTTCGTAGGTATAGCCGTAATTGACTGCTCTTAGGGTTGATGCCAGGAATCCTAACAGTTGGCCCAGATTCTCAGGGATGAAGTTTATAGTGAGTAAGAGTCATTGCGCTGAGCGAATACTCGTTGCTTATATAAACCCCAGAATCTTAGGGATGGAACCAATTCGTAAAGGTATGGTCCCGGAGCAAGTAAAATGGTCTCGGGTGCTCTCAGGGATGATTGCAGTAATTCTGAAAAGGCCCCGGATTCTAAGGGATGCATTTTACAACTAAAGTGAGTCCCTTCACAAAGTGTAAACTTTCTGCAACTATAAAACCCGGAATCTTAGGGATGATGCCTATTCGAGAAGGTGTGCACCCAGAGCAACGACGTTAGCGTGAGTCCCAGAGGCGATCCTTGAGGGATGAAGCTCACAGTAATGTGGAGCCCATGATATGAGATGGTAGTACGCTAATAAAATGGACCCAGAGGCGATCCTCGAGGGATGAATCCACTGATCGGCGGAACCCAATTGAATTGGGATGAAGTACGCAGTTCTACCTGAAGTAGAATTAAAGGCGGAACCTTGTTGTTGGGATGGAGTACACTGATCTATGATAGTGGAACCCAGACAAAAGGATGAAGTACGCCGGGCCAAATCTGGCGGTATGATCTCAGCTATGAGAATTTTCAATGGACAACCACGAAAACAGAACCGAGGTCAATTTGTGAAATGACTCAGGAAAAGTCCTGGTACTTTTAGGGATGGCTTTCTTATGTTCAATTCCCACAAAAAAAAAAAAAATATGCATAGTGAGCATTACGTGAAATTTTGTTTGTGGAATCAATCATTAGAAACCCGAAGTACAGGTAATGAGGTCAATCCATTGAAAATCCCTAGTTGACTGCTGAGTGCTGAGTTGACTGTATTCAATGTACACTTTATTTTTATATTGAAGGCAAAGCAGCAAAGTCAAGACCAAAGCGAATGGATTAACACCGAAATTACAATCATCTGGGAGAGGAACCACTGTGGATTTGATGGATTACGAAAAAAAGGAATAGCATGCCCTCACAATATAGCAGACTGGGCTGATCAAAAGGCAGTAAGGAAAAAAAAGTAATGCGCTGACACAACATCGAATGGATGGTGAGTTACTTATACTTTCTCTTGAATTCAGTCTAGTTTGAAAAATATTGATAATATAAAATAATAAGATAGATTATGTAAATCAACACCTACGTAGAACAACAATATTTTGGGATTAAGTAGAATAACTATTTAAATACTACTCTGAAGTGATCGTTTTCTACTTACGAATAATGTATCCTCCTGAACTTCACGTGCCATCGAAGAAGCTTCTCTGCATCTTGAGCGGTCATAATTTTCGTTGAAAAAAAAACAACAACAATCATCATAACCTCTTTTCAAGAATGGAAAAAAATCAACAAGGTTTTAAAACAGTTTTGGTGTTACTCTTAATGTGGTTTGCAAAACCTCTCCGAGAGTGGTCCACTTAGCCGGAAGATGCTCTCAAAGAGGTTATCAAGAGGTTTTAATGTATAAATCAGTTTTATTGCAAGTTTTATAAAATTGGTCATGAAGATCTCTTATAGAGCCGTACAAAACTTAAAATGTTACTTGGGTCAAGTACTAAGACTGAACATTTTTGAATAGATATCAACGGGAAAAAAATTTATTATGAACAATTCGCTGGTTTTCTGCAAATTATAACTTAATAAAATAGAATGGAATTTTGATACTTGCTTTGGGTATTCATTGCAGTAAAATATGCATTTATCACACTACACATATTACAATGATTCAACCATTTTATCCAAGTATTTGAAAAGTTTGGAGATGTTTCTCATCACTATGCAATGTAAACTATGATTCCATTGTAGATTACAAACGTGATCAATAATATAATAAGAAAAGATGATTGAAGATTGAAAAGTAAGAAATGTTATACAACAATCAATTAATTTATACGGTTATTATGAAGATTAGTTGACGTATATTAACAGCCTTCAAACCCTCGAAAGTTTCTCAATGACCATTTCTTTTCGTTCAGTACACAATTAATCAATAAAAAAAAAAAAACAAGCTGTAAATATGGCTCCACATGATGATAAGTATTTAATACTTGTACTTTAGTTTGACACACATGCATATATTGAGTAGCGAAAATCTCATTAGTTTTTAGATTAAAATATCGTTCTTTCTCAGTAAGTCATGATGAATTATTATGCAACTCTATCAAGATACTTTATTGAGATGCAACTGAGATGATGATTGCGAATTTTTTATAAAATAAAAATAATAAAGGGAAATGTTTTGAAAAGATCGACATCAAACCTTTGTATTCAAATATGCAATTTTAAAATAAATAAGTTGGAAGTTTTTTTGAAAACTACGTTAAAAAAAATTCAAATAATTTGATTATAACTGCCGTTATTCAATATGTGCTGCTCTTTAGTTAAAAAAAAATGTTGGAGTTTGAGTTAAATAGGTATACATTCAATTTGTCATAACAAAGAGCTAGTGTCAGTTACAATAGCTTTCAAGCAGTCAGTAGATCAACGCTGCATGAATAGTAGAATAGAGATCATTTTTGATTGCAGTTGAAGAGCTTTATTTCAATGTTTTTAAATTAAACACTAGGCTTTGTGGAATAACTGTTTTTAAATAAATGTTAATATGGTGTATAAAAATAGAAAATCAACTTATAATTTTATCAGCTTGGAATGCTATTAGTAAGCTTTAGGTTAGGTATCTTTATAAGAGAGATTTTCAGCCAAATATTATTAGTAAGCTCTACACAAGTAATCACAAAATATTTATTCCGCTTTGCGTGTCAATGTATTGCTCTTAAAGGCTGACCCGTATTGACCGTGCAACTCAAAAGGATCCAGTTATATAAGTTGTTTGTACAGCAGTAAAAGTTGATAATATGAAATTTCAATCCAAACCAAAGTGGGAAAATAAATCATATAGTATCATCATAAGGTTTTAAGAATTATTACTATTTATCAACCAACCCAAACTGATTCAAATATTAGTACAATTTCATAAAGATTTAAGGCTTGTAAAATCGGATAAGCGAGTTCTCTTTCTTCGTTGATTCAATTCTGAACATTAGCAGATAGTGAAGTTTGATGAAGAATTGAAATCAAGGCATCAAAACCTCAAGGAAAAAAGGATGAGTATACATTAGAGTGGGTCATCGTTTATATGGAAAAATGAAAAATTCAATGGTATCCCATCAGATCAAAGCTTTTTTGATCCCATTTCAGGACCCAAATAAGTGTGCAAAATTTGGGCTCGATCGGTTATGTCTACGTTTTGCGCATCGCGTTTTACATGGGAAAACACACTTTTTTGCATTTCTTTCATAACAAGCTCGAATTTTTCTAAAACCATGTAACCGATAAAGTGAAAACATAGCCTAGGGTGTCCTGAAAAACTTTATCGAAGACCGCGAAGTGATTTTATGCTTATGAAAAAAGTTATAGCATTGGCATTGCTTGGCGAAACAGCATGATTTTATTGCTATTGTTATTCCTTTACATGTTAAAACATAAACACATGCATGCGGTTCGTTGGTTATAACTATTTTCACAAGCATCGGTTCGCTTTGCGTTCTTCAACAAAATTTTTCAGAACATCCTAGGCTATCATTTTACAGTATCGGTTAAAAAGTTTTAGAAAATCTTTTCAACTTATGACAAAAATGCAAAAAAGTATGTTTTCCCATACAAAATCCCATACATATATCAATTGCAATGCGCAAAGTGTAGACGCAACCGATCGTGCTCAAATTTTGCACAGATACTCAGGACCCGAAACGGAACCAAAAAAGCTTTGATCTGAGAAAACGGTTCCGATGACCCACACTAGTATATTGCTAATTTAGAGAAAACTTTCCGTTTTACGGTTGAACGAAAAGCTACCGCAGCTGTCAGACTACTGATTTTCACTGAAGTATCATCGGTCTACCCTAGCGAGCCCTAGCAATGCCTTGGATAGCCTTGGATACGACGCCGATGATCATTGTTTGTTGTTGGTTTTCAGTGAAATTCACCTTGCAAGCATGCTTTGATTTGGCCTTCAGTTTCAATGATAGAATGATTTTCAAGCCTGCGGTAGGACTTTGACAGCTGCGGTAGAACTCGGCGGCTACCGCAGAGTGGATTTTTTTCTAAAAATCCGCAATACATGATGCTTTCAAATATCCAGATTACCAGCTTATCAAAATCTTTGTCAAGAGAGTGCATCAGAAGGTTCTATTTCTGTATCGTAGAAGTTACGTTTAGATCTCTTCTACATTGTATCCGCCATTTCAGATATTGACTGGTATCGAGGCCACGACAGAAATAATCGGTAGATCAAAGAAACGGAACACGATCATCTTACTGGAAGGCTGCTTGAATTATCTGACGGACGCATTTCATACACTAACCGAAGGGAAGCCATCGGCACATAGATGGTGCCATATGACATTACATATTATATATTACCCGTTGCAAGAAAATAGAGAGCGAAAAAGGTGCAAAATCGCTAATAGACCTCCGCTGGTATGTTTAATCGTTATGGTGTCTTCTACAATAAGTGCGCGAATTGGCCAAGGAATACTGCGCCGAAAACACCGAAATGATTTTTCTTACAGGCGGAGGTGTATGGGCGCTTGCGCGTACAAATTTTCGCGCAACGCATAATATTTTAATAACTTTAAACAAAAAGTATGAAAGGGGGGAAAGATGTAGGATCTAAGACTTGATCATAGTAGCCTTGTTATATGTCATTGTCATATGCATCGTAATAATAAATCATTATTGTTCTAACCACCGACTTGACGAGTCTACAGGCATGGTTTAGATCGATCGGTACATGCATCCATGGTACATCTTTCGTCAGACAAGTTGGTGTTTGTCAGTAGGTTGTGCACCAACTGACTCCCGAGGAGTGTTGCGCAGAGCTCCAGCCGTGAAATCGACTGTCCACGTAGTCGTGCAACAGACTTCGATGTTAGGAGATGTGAGTGGAGTTGCCCTAGCATCCGTAACCCTTCTGCGAGGCATCGCAGAAGCAGTGGATTGAGTATTGGCTTTGAGTGTTCCAGAGTACCATTCCCGGAACTTCCAGTTGGTAAAGTCGTTCGATGACAGTACGGTACTTTTTCCATCATGCTGCTGTTTTTTCTCCAAGCTCAAAATCCCACAACAGGTCGGAATCCCACGACTGCCCAAAATCTTTGCGTTCACGACCACGGGTCCAAGAAGTCCGAGTGGGTCGAACAGTTGGGGCATCTCAAAGACGACAATCTGCTTTGTCACAACAACCCCAAGGTTTTGACTTGATATCAGTTCTTGATACTCGTTACGCAGTTGGAGGCAAGATCATGAGACCATGCCAACGTTATGAAAACAAAGGTAGTGTTAAGGCTACCCGGGAAGCTGGCAATGCGCCAGCTGTTGAGTAGAAAAATAAGGACTGCTTTTTTGTGTTTAAGAAATGTATGGAAAAAAGAGTGGAATTAGACGCATCAAAATTCGAATTTTCAAAACAAACGTGCAATCTGCGCTGCGGTACACCAGTGAAACCTGATATATATCAGTGGAGAAAACTCAACTGCTCTAGGTCTTCATCAATTAACAGATGCCAGCGGTGTATCGTGTATAGTTCGTGCATGGTGGTTACACAATTTGATGCATCGTCGATGTCACAAGAAGCCGATAGAGACAAAAACTCAGGAGCGAAAATGTAGAAGGAGGATCAGCTACTCTCTACGTAGGGACGGGACGGAAGCGGACGTTATACTGGAGTACGAAAGTACATCGCATCAGAGGCAGGCCTAGAGGCTCATGGCGATACTGTACTGTGTTGCAGACAGGTAAGTTTGCGATAGAGAACATATGGAATTTTAGAACTATAACTATGGGAGCTTTTCGGCTTTCAGTCACGGAAATAGTTATTTATGTAACGAGTTGCAAAAAGTTGATTTTTTCAGCACGAGTCGTACACAGTGAAGAGAATTGTCAGACAAAAGAGGCACAAAACAAGCAACAAAGAAGACGCGGCGATTACTCTTTATCCCAACTGGTAACAGATAATGACATGATCTCGAAATTTTTTGTTGCAGACAAAACGGAGGCTGAATTTGTTGCATACTTTTCAACTCGTGAATAATCAATGATTACTAACCCAAAATCGGAACTTTTTGATGATAAATCTTCAGCAGCGTTGCAGTGTTTACCGACTCGAAGTTAGCGCTCGAAAATCATAATACAAGGCTTAAAAATCTCTAAACTCGTGGTGCACGATCTTTGTCCTATTCTGTTCAAGTTGGGACAAACGTATGTCGCATTGGGTAGAATGTCGCAACAAATTCAGGTTGCGACATTGTCGTTATTGTTGCACGATGGTTGAATTTTGATTCACTGGTCGTACAATAAATACGAAGTGTGCTGAAAAAATCGAGTTTTGCAACGAGTGGCATACAAAATTTTATGCAATGATTTTTCCATTATACAGTCGAGACTCTTATAAGAGCACTGGTCGGGGGGCGCAATAGGAATCCGCTTAATAGGAGACTAAGAGCTTATGGGATTTCGGCATTTTGGGGGTGTGGCCTATTATTTTGGGTGTGTTAAGAGTTAGCGCAATACTTTCTTCGGCAAAGTTTTAGGGCTTGATAAGATCTACCATTTAGAACTTTAGTTCATATGATTAGTTGGCAACTTGGCCACTAGAGGGACCATCAACAGTTTGATGCTAAATTGCACTACAGGAACCATATCAGGTTGTCAAGCAAACGTTACGATATGCGACAGCTCAAGACCCTGATAATTTGGAAGGATAGTGTCTTCGGAAAAGTTGTTGGGTACGCCAATAACTTACTGACGATGAGTTGCGAAGTTCGAAATTCCTCCACTGAGCGGCGCTAGTGAGCAAGTAAATTTTCAAAACCTCATATCTCAGAATCCCGATAACTTAGAAAGTTGGTGACTTGGGCATAGTTGATCAGTATGACATAAACTTACATAAAAATAAACACTAGTTTCGCAAATCTGCCACTAGGCGGCGCTAGTGAACATACAAATTTCAGAAATCTCATAGCTCAGAATCGTGAAAACTTAGAAAGTTGGTGTCTTCGGCAAAGTTGATCAGTATGACATAAACTTACATAAAAATAAACACTTGTTTCGCACTTCTGCCATTAGGCGGCGCTAGTGAGCATGTAAATTTTCAAAACCTCATATTTCAGAATCCCGATAACTTAGAAAGTGGGTGTCTTCGGCAAAGTTGATCAGTATAACATAAATTTACATGCAACTAAACACTTGTTCCGCAAGTCTGCTACTAGGCGGCGCTAGTGAACATGCAAATTTTAGAAATCTCATATCTCAGAACCCTGATAACTTAGAGAGTTGGTGTATTCGGCAAAGTTGATCAGTATGATATAGACTTGCACAAAATGAGACACTTGTGTTAGAATTCTGCCTCTAGGTGGCACTAGTAAACACGCAAATTTTGAAAATCTCATAGCTCAGAATTCTGCAATCTTGGAGAGACTGTATTCTTCATTGATGAGATACTTGGTTTGAAATTCTGCCCCTGGGCAGCATGCATATTTTATTAATTGTTTACCTTGATGTCAGTCGGACTCGAAAGGAATCTTCCGTTGAATTTTTAAGAGTATGCCAGCTGAAACTACTGAACGAATTAAAAGAATAAAAAAATAAAGAATTGCGAAACAAGTGTTTATTCTTTTGTAAGTTTATGTCATTCTGATCAACTTTGCCAAAGACACCAACTTTCTAAGTTATCGGGGGGAGCGACACTAGTTTTGCCAAGCCGAGAAACCCCCAAAAAAGTCGAAAATAGACGAAAAAACCTGGTAAACGCCGCCTAGTGGCAGAATTGCGGAACAAGTGTTTATTTTTATGTAAGTTTATGTCATACTGATTAACTTTGCCGAAAACACCAACTTCCTAAGTTATCAGAATTCTGAGCTATGAGATTTTTAAAATTTGCATGTTCACTAGCGCCTCCTAGTGGCAGAGTTTTGAAACAAGTGTTTATTTTTATGTAAGTTCATGTCATACTGATCAACTTTGCCGAAGACACCAACTTCATAAGTTATCAGGATTCTGAGATATGAGATTTTTAAAATTTGCAAGTTTACTAGCGCCTCCTAGTGGCAGAATTTTGAAACAAGTGTTAATTTGTATGTAAGCTTACTTCATTCTGATGAACTTTTCCGAAGACATCAACTTTCTAAGTTATCGGGGGGAGCGACACTAGATTTTCCAAGCCGAAAACCCCCCAAAAAAGTCGAAAAAAGACGAAAAAACCCGGTAAACGCTGCCTAATGGCAGAATTGCGAAACAAGTGTTTATTTTGATGTAAGTTTATGTCATACTGATCAACTTTGCCCAAGTCACCAACTTTCTAAGTTATCGGGATTCTGAGATATGAGGTTTTGAAAATTTACTTGCTCACTAGCGCCGCCCAGTGGAGGAATTTCGAACTTCGCAACTCATGTCAGTAAGTTATTGGCGTATCCAACAACTTTTCCGAAGACACTATCCTTATCAAGGTCTTGAGCTGTCGCATATCGTAACGTTTGCTTGACAACCTGATATGGTTCCTGTAGTGCAATTTAGCATCAAACTGTTGATGGTCCCTCTAGCGGCCAAGTTGCCAACTAATCATATGAACCAAAGTTCTACATGGTAGATCTTATCAAGCCCTAAAACTTTGCCGAAGAAAGCATTGCTCTATCTCTTAACGCGCCCGCGATAATAGGCCACACCCCCAAAAAGCCGAAATCTCATAAGCTCTTAGTCTCCTATAACGCTCACCCCTGTCTAGTAGGAGTTCGTTTAATAGGAGTCCGTTTAATAGGAATTCGTTTAGTAAGAGACTCGACTGTACAACTAATTTGAGTTGCATAATGTTCATAATGCAACTCAAATGAGTTGTATAATGAACATTGTACAACTAATTTTTATTATGCAACTCATTTCAGTTGCATAATGAATCAGTGCGGAAAAGTTGATCATTATGATACTCAAATGAGTTGAATAAAATTGAAATTATGATACTGAATTGCATAAAAGCGTTGATGCTTCTATAACATTGCCAACGTTTCGATCCTTCGATTGAGATCTTCCTCAGAGCTCGATCTTAATCAACTTGTGGTAATCGTATTTTGCACGCGATCGTTTGAACAAAACTCAGATATAAGTATCAATGCTTTTTTCGTGACTAAAAGCCGAAAACCTCCTATAGTTATCATGTAAAGCTGCGTCTTATTTTACAACACTCGGCGGTGATATCGATTAAAAACGACGTTATGCGTTGAGGTCCGAAGACCAAATTGAACTGCTTTATTCGGCCTGGGAAGACCCCTTTTATAGGGCCAGCCAGACTGCCAAAAGTATATCATACAATGTGTTTACATAGAACCTTATGGAAGTTTCCTGGAGTGATTTATGCTTAGGTCAGCGGACGACGCGTCGTCGTCGTCTCGATCGAACCGTCGTATGCTCATATCGATTTGGCGAGCGATACATTGTTGTAATTAATTTGCAAACGTAAGCGTTGGGATACGAACGATAGCACGTTCGTCGCGTATGTAGAATTGGCTCGTTTTGCACTACACCTTTCCCCTTTTTCAGAAGAATGGCGTAGCTATTCTGATCAAGCATCACTTAAAGAATCTTTTACAATATATTTTGTTACATTTTTATGATTCGGTTTTTATGTACTTGTATTTCTTTTTTGTTGGAAATATCGATTATTTTACAATGTATATTGTCAACTTCTTTAATTTTGAATGGACCTATAAAATGTGGCTCAAGCTTTTTCCTATTTTCGTTTGATAAATACACCAAATCTCCTACAGAAACATCTATTGGATTTAAGTTATTATTCAAATTTTGTGTTCGTTTGATTTTTTGTTCTATTAAAATTTTCCTAGCTATTTCGCTTGATTTTTGCAGTTTGAATTTTAACTCTGTGTAGTATTCGTCCAAATTATATATCGGTTCTGGTGTAACTTTTTGCATATCCTGAGGAAGTTTGGCTTTTCTACCGAATACAAGTTCAAAAGGTGTATATTCGGTATCGGTGTGAGCAGTAGTGTTATAGGTAAATTCATAAAATTTAGTCCACTCATCCCAATCATTGTGGTGTACGTTGGAAAAATTTCGTAGGTATTCGTTTAAACACCTATGATTTCTTTCTAGTGCTCCAATGGATTGTGGATGGTAAGCAGTTGAGAATGTTTGTTTAAAATTAAGTATTTTACTAATCTGCTTAAGTACTTCGTTCTTGAACTCTGTACCTTGGTCAGATTTTAACTCTAAAAATGATCCATAGATAAGTATAAAATTCTGCACCAAAGCTTTCGCAATGGTATCAGCTTCCTTATTTTCTAATGGTATAATTACAACATATTTGGTTAAATCGTCTTGCAATGTTATGCAATAACGATTGTTTTTCGCAGTTCTTGGTAACGGACCTACTGTGTCAATCGAGATAATATCGAATGGTTTACAAGGTGTAGTTGTTACCAAGGATTCTTCTTTTGTCCGTTTTGTTACTTTGTTCATTTTACAAAGTTTGCAGGCCTTTACAAACTTCGTAATCGAACTTCTCATGCCTTTCCAAAAGTAAAGGTCTCTGAGTTTGAGATAAAGCCGGTTTTGTCCAATATGACCACCTGTTGGAGTCATATGGAAGTCATGTAGGATGTTATTGATCTCTTCAGAATTCGTCAATTCTTTCGGAGGGCGATATAGTATTAGTTCGAATTTACGGATGACGTCTAGAGCGATCCGTTTAAAATCTTGTAGTGGTATATGTTTTAAAATATCTTCTTGTGTCGACATTGCAATTTTTCTATTTTCCAATATTTTATTCATCTCTGAAAGAGCAAACTCTAGCGTCTGACTTTCATTTTCGTGAATAATATCTCTTTCAAGCGTTATTAAAGTTTTGCGCATATTTTCATTCATTAATTTTATAATAATCATTCCATTTTGCATGCATATTTTCATTTTATTCAATTTTTTAATGTCTGCCGGCGATTCTGTTTCATAGACAAGAAGGTGATCAAGCTTCTTTTTTTGTAAAACAGTTTTTGTTTTGTCAATTTTGTGTTGATTTTTGGTCATAGATCTAGTATGGACCATGAGAATTGATTTTGATTTAATATCATCTGAAGTTATAATTCTGGATAATGCATCTGCACCAACATTATTACTTCCTTTGATATATTGTATTTCGAAGTCATAATCTTCAAGATCTAAACGCATCTGGGTTAACTTTTTGGTAGGTTCTTTCATACCAAAGAGATACACCAGAGGGCGATGATCTGTTCTGATCATGAATCTTCTTCCATACAGATATGGTTTGAAATGATCGATGGCCCAGTGTATGGCAATCATTTCTTGTATTATTGTATGTTTTTTCGTGTCTGCATTGCTAAATGCTTTACTGGCATAAGCAATGGGTAAGTCATTTCCGTCAAAATTTTGTGACAACACCGCACCGCATCCAATGTTCGAAGCATCCGTTGTCAATACGAATTGTTTTGTAAAATCAGGATATTTAAGAATTGGTGGGTTTAATAATTTTTCCTTAAGAGCTTCAAAAGCTGCCTGACAATCATTTGACCACGTAAACTTTATATCCTTCTTTAATAAATTGTTTAACGGCCTAGCAAGTTGCGCAAAATTTGGCACAAACTTCCTATAATAATTACAAAAGGCCACAAACCTACGAACGTCATCTGCGTTAGTTGGTTTGGGATATTTTTTTATTACATCAAATTTTGAATTATCTGGGAGAATTCCATTATCTGAAATTTTATGGCCTAAGTAAGTTACTTCTGCCTTAAAAAATTGACATTTTTCGGGATTGAGTTTCAAATTATACTGTCTCAATCTTTCAAAAACTCGCTTTAAATTGTTAAGATGATGATTTATAGAGCATCCTATGACAACTATATCATCAATGTATACGAATGCACATTCAGGTGTTAAACCTGCCATGGCAATCGTCATCATGCGCTGGAAACTATTTGGGCTTATATTGAGTCCAAATGGTAAGCGCGTAAAAGCATAATGCCCAGAGGGTGTTGAAAATGCCGTATATTTTCTGGAATCAAAATCTAGAGGAATTTGATGAAATCCTGCCATCAAATCCAGAGTACTGAAGTATTTAGCTCTACCTAGTTGATCCAAAATAGTATCGATTCTAGGTAGGGGAAATCTGTCAGCCAAAATTTTTTTATTCAGCTGTCTGAAATCGACAACTAGTCTCCATTTTTTCTCACTGCTGCTCGACTTTTTGGGTACCAACAGAATTGGTGAATTGTAAGCCGAGACTGAGTGTTCAATC
This sequence comes from Aedes albopictus, assembly GCF_035046485.1. Taxonomy (NCBI): domain Eukaryota; kingdom Metazoa; phylum Arthropoda; class Insecta; order Diptera; family Culicidae; genus Aedes; species Aedes albopictus. Next base: position 104,287,044 of record NC_085136.1, read on the forward strand.
ACATCATTTTTCAACAAATTTTGGACTTGAGATTCAATCTCCTCATTGTGCGCGTGTATATTCCTATAATTTGGGATGTATACAGGCACGTTATCTGAAAGTTCTATATTTTGTGAATAGAAGTTGTTAGTAGTGAGGTTATCTTCTCCTAACGCAAAAATATCATTGTATTCGTGAATTAAATTTTCAAAAGGTTCCTTGGCTGATGCTGGTAGTTCTGAAACATTAATTTTTGATCTTATTTGATCAGTTCGGTCGGAAATATTACCGTTTTTATTGACATTTGCTACGATAAAATTCTTCAGAGGTTTCATCATAGGCTTAAAATCTTTTATAAGTACTGCTTTATCAGTAGTATTTATAAATTTAACGTATTTTGTTGATGGTGACGTCAATGTATTGCCACAGAAAATCCCTGGTTGGATTTCTTCGGCACACACTAACATATCTTCATTCAAATTTAAATCATTTATTTTTCTTACAACTTCGCAACGTTCAGGAAGTATGAATCCTCCATTGAAGTTGTCTTCAATGGGAATGTTAACTTCCTCATTATTGCATCGAATGTTCAAAATCCAGGATTCATAATCAATACTGCATTTAAATGCAGTTAAAAAGTCTCGTCCCAATATCCCATCAGTAAATATTGGAAAATTTTCTTCAACTATTTGGAACTCATGTTCCAATGTAATGGTATTTTGGAATGTTAGTTGTGTCACAGCTGATGCAACAGTTTCAATTTTATTTTCTGAGATCATACATCTTCGATCTCGATTTATCAGTTGATCATGCAATATATTATTTAATTTGAATATAGAAACGTCAGCACCTGAATCGACCATAAAGGTACATGTAGAATTTGATATTCCAATATGTGCCTTTATGAAATTTGATGCTGATGGGTTTATTGTGAAAAGCGTTGAATTTGGCCTAAAAAATTTTGTGGCTGTTGAGTGTTTTGATGTTGCGTTGTTGGTTGTGGAGCGTTTGTTGCTTGTTGGGGTAACTGAGGTGTCTGACCACTTTCACTGTTCGTATAATAAATACGGGACTGAGAATGTCCTCTATATGGTCTTCTACCACGTGAAGAATAGAAATTTGCACTATGTCCTCGGTTTTGATATCGGCCTTGGAAATTTCCACGAGAATTGCCTCTGAAATTTCCACGATAGTTACCTCTGTTTCCTCTATAGTGGCCTCTGTCGAAAAAACTTCTATCTCCTCTGATGTGTCCACGATGTACTTGACCTCGTTGGACAAACATCAGTTGAGAGTGGTTGGCATTAGAAGAACTTTTCTCATTTTCTACAGTTTTCTCGATGGCCGCAGACAAGGTTTTAAATTCTGCTGCCTTTAATAAGATTTTTGTTTCTGGGTTTTTCACTCCTGTGTAAAGAGCTTTTACCCCTTGTTTAATTGCCATTTTTTGGGCTGTATCAACTGGTATTTTCTCAGCAATGTATGCTCTTTCGAGCTGCTGAGTGAGTTTCTCGACGCTATCTGTAAATTTGTTAATGTCTCCTATTTGTTTCAAATCTTGAAGCTTTGCAACAAAAACATCAGGTGATGTTTTTGATGTACATTTTGCTTCTAATTCATTGATTATCTCATCGAAATTTCGTGGATTTTCACCTACTGCTGCTCTTGCTTTTCCAGATAGTTTCGATAGTACTACCTGTACGGCTGCAACGGTATTATCATTAGTCAGAATTGTCTTTCCTGCTTTAAGAGCAGAGATAAAGCTTGATAAATTATCATTTGATCCATCGTATGATGGAATCAAAGATGAGATTGTTTTGATTGTTTCAATAATATTAGCCATTTCTTCCTCCTGATATTCTTCTTCTAACTCTTCTTTTTCCCCTTCTACTCTGTCTTCTTCTTCTACTTCTTCTTCTTCTTCTTTTTCGATTGTTCCTGCTTCTTCTACTTTACTTTCTTCTACCCCTGATTCTAGTGCTGTCCGTGAAATTCCTAATTGTTCGTTCTCGTTTAGTAATGTCAATGATTGGTTGATTTTTCCACAAATTTCTGTACCCTTTTTTATAACTGCCTCATTTTGCAGATCTTTATTAGTTTTTAGAATGTTTTTAAGCCTTTTCTTCAAATCACTTAAATATTTCACCTTTTGTAGTCGCGTTTCCTCTGAAAATCGGTTGTACTTTTTCAAACTTTCCAAATATTTATTAGAAATTTCATTTATTTGGAAAAATTCGTCCATTGAAATTAATTAAAATCTTCTATGAGGTAAATTGAAGGAGGTTTCCATGTTTAATTTTACCTTATCTTGAAGTCGGAGCAGGATCAGGTGACACCCAGCTGGCACGGCCCCTATTGTCGCTAGGTCGTTGGTATCTTATTTTTGTTGCTCGAGGTTTAATGCTTGCCTTCAGTTGCATAGCCAGCATTTTAACCTCATCCACTGGTATTTTTACGCGTGCGCCCCACTGGCGCATGTTTTCGTCTGAACGGTTGACGTTTAGTGGTATATATTCAATACCATCTTTTTTCACTTTTTGTCCAGTAGATTTTTGTGTGGTTTTTACTTTTTCAATTACACTTTTTAGTTTTTGTTCACTTGTCGGTGCACCTTTTACTTGTTGTTCATTTCTTGGTCCGAATTTTCTTACGAGTTCTTCTCTTTTTCGGCTTACTTCTTCTAATATTAGGCCATGGTAAGCCTGCACATTTGAGGTACGATTTTTCTTCATTTCACTTTATTTTTCTTTGTCAATGTTTTAAACTTTGCTTAATGTTTCTGAGGATTTGCATCCTTTTTCGAAAGCTCTGCGCCTGACGTGTTTTGCGTGCCATTTGTAGGCAGTCACAGATAGTTGTATAATATTAAGAGCAAGAAGGATCCACAATTTTATGGCATGTTCTTCATGCAGGATACTGTGATCTTCTAGCTGGTTCACTATATTCACTTGTGGGTCGCCGCTGATTGATGTTGTTTTGGACTGTTGTTTTCCCATCACGAGTTACGCAATCACTTTGAAAATTTCAGCAAGCGTTCCTTAACGAATCACACAGTCACAGAATTTTCCTCGGAGAAGGTTCGGCCACTTGGCACGGTCAGCCATGTAAAGCTGCGTCTTATTTTACAACACTCGGCGGTGATATCGATTAAAAACGACGTTATGCGTTGAGGTCCGAAGACCAAATTGAACTGCTTTATTCGGCCTGGGAAGACCCCTTTTATAGGGCCAGCCAGACTGCCAAAAGTATATCATACAATGTGTTTACATAGAACCTTATGGAAGTTTCCTGGAGTGATTTATGCTTAGGTCAGCGGACGACGCGTCGTCGTCGTCTCGATCGAACCGTCGTATGCTCATATCGATTTGGCGAGCGATACATTGTTGTAATTAATTTGCAAACGTAAGCGTTGGGATACGAACGATAGCACGTTCGTCGCGTATGTAGAATTGGCTCGTTTTGCACTACAATCATAACTCCCAGTCGAATAATTTAGAACTATAGAATCAAACTAACCGAAATCTTCTCGAGGATGTTAAAATATTTAGAATAGATTATCAAACAGAAACATGATGAAATAGTCCACGATGAACGTAAAACTCTTACAGTCCGTCAATAAATATGTATACTTTATTAATAAATAGTGGTTTACTAAGGCTACAAAGTACTAAAACAACAGAGAGCATGTCTAAATTCTCCTTCAAATGGCAGTACTGCTAGCATTATCACTGTCCTCGTCGTCGTCGCCCTGGTCTTCCTCCTCGCCGTTGTCGTCGATGACCTCCATATCGTCCCGATACTTGGGAATGTAGAGATTTGCACACGTGTGCTCCCAGATGTTCTTGGGATATTTCTTGAGGTTGTACCACCGATCTTCCACTACATCGTAGCATTCAACGCTGGCGGCCGTATGCCGGAATATGTCGTCCGAACAGAACCCACCAATTATGTAGATCTTCTCCTGAACCGCCACAATACCGGCATGGTACTTCGGCGTTGGAATCCTGGTCACCTGGTGCCATGCCGGACTTTTGCTAAACAGATCATAACAATCGATACTCTCGGCCAGGACCCGCTGTCCATTGATTTCGTACCACCCGCCACAGACGTACAGCTTCCGATTGATCGTAAACATGACATGATCCGCTCGAGGATGCAGCATATTCGGCAGCTTCTCCCATTTCTCGTTGAAGCTGTAGTAACTCCATAAACTGTTCAAAACCGCGCCGTACAAATCCAAACCCCCGGAAACGTACAAGGTAGCCCCGAAAGCAGCCCCGGCATGCTGCGTCCGATACTCTGGCAGCGATTCGATATAGGTCCACTTGTCCGCCACCGGATCGTACTGCTCGCAAGTTGACACCGACCGATCGCCGTCGTCATCCATCTCACTGTTACCCCCAACCGCAATCAAACTGTGTCCAACCACGTTCAACGAAAACCGGCATCGATCCTGTTGCAACGGCGCGATCGTCTCCCACTTGTTCTTGATCGGACAATAGCGGAACCCAAATGGATGGATGTACTCCTCCAGGGAAATGTCGTAACAGCCACCGATGACGTACAGGTGGTTGTTCAGTACTACCACCCCGAAGTTGCTCTGCTTGATGTGCGGAATCGTCGTCAGGTAGCGCCACTTGCCGTTTAGTTTCACGTCTTTCCGTTTGGTTCGGTCGACGAAACGTATCGTCGCCGAATCGGAGCTACTCTCCGGATTCGAGTGGTGTCTACTTAGTTTGACTTTCCCGGTGGACGTGGTCTGCGAAGAGGACGATGACGCCTGACCAGAGCTGTTGACGCCTTCGCCCGGGAAGCAGTAGGTAATCTCGTTTGTAATGCCGGACAGATCGAAGCCGCCGATTTTGATTATGGCGAGCTCCAGTCCGCGGTAGTTTTGAATCTTGTTCAGCGGAGATATCTTGTACTTGATGCACTGCTGCTCGCCGATCTTCATGATGAAGTCGTACAGTTCGTATCTGGAAGCGGAGAGAATGGTTCGTTACTTCGTTACGGCAATGTTCCGAACACAATACTCACCTATCGATCCACCGAAACTGGAACTCCTCCGAGCACAACAGATTGTATAGCTCCTGCAGAGAAATATCCATGAAGCGTATATTATTCCGGATCAACTGGCGATAGTTGGCTGCGGTCGCGGCCGTCACCGTCGAAACCGGTTCGTCGCAGTTCACTTGAATCCAACGCAGCAGGATGCCCAGCACCTCAATCTCCGTGCAGGTCACCGGGTAGTCCCCGGCCAGGATCAGTTCGATCTGCCGTTCGCTGAGTCGAAAGAACTCCGGAGATTTGGATATCACATTCAAGTGGTGGCAGATGAAGCGGTACACCTTGTGGTTCAACCGCTTTAGCGAGTACATCTCCGAGATGATCAGTACGTCGATGTAGTTGTCGAGGTCCAGCTGCTGGTCCAGGTAGTTGAGACAGGCCTCCACTACTGACTCCAGCTGGATGTAGCTGGCAGCTGAGAGCACTTCTTGGATGTTTGCCAGATTCAGGGCCAGTTTACTGGTGTATATGTAGTCTAGGAGAAGTTCGATCCCCAGAGGGGAAATGTTGTGTAGGTTGATTTCGCTAAGGCGAGACTCGCGTGTATGGTCCGAGAACATGGCCCTGAAGTATTCGCTGCATGCTGATAGGACGGCTCGATGGGCCTGCGGAAGGAAAAGTGGATAGTGATTTAGTATTGAGTGTTAATGAAAACAGGGATTGTATTGCACCTTTCCCACCCTATAAGACTTTGATTGTAGCACACACAATTGCATGTTACAAAACTGCTAGTTAGTAACCCTGAAAAGACTTGGTTTCGAACTTGCGGCTCATCGGACAAGGTGGCCTCACCTGATCAAATATGATTAAGCGAGTATGGGACCTTCCTGGGGTTCAAAAACAGCAGGTTCAGAAAGAGTTTTGCGGTCCACCAATATTTGCATCAGACCTTCACTTGAGGCAAAGCCTTGAGGTTTAGACCTGTTGTATATAAGTAGAGAACACTTGCCGGCTACAGCTATTCATCAACAGATGCCTGTAGTATGTAGGACGTAGGTATAGGTAACCTGGGGTAATACGCACCCCCGGGGCAAAACGCCCTCATGCTATTTCATTATATAAGTGAAGTTCCATCCGATGCAAGCAAACTAGACGAAAAATTGAGCCGGACAATCACAAGAATGACAAGAATATTCGATTGAAAAGCGTGGAAAATGATTATTTTCCACATTTGGAAAGATTGTCTAATTTGAAGCGCACGCAATTTAAGCAATTGCGCGTTGATTAGGGTAACCTGGGGTAATACGCACCCCCGGGGCAAAACGCCCTCACGCTACTCTCTAAAATAAAAACTCTCATTTTTGAGTAACGCCCATGCCGCACAGGGACTGTGGTGGGAACACACATTTTTTAAAATTGCTCGTACGCTCACATTTTTGCAAAATATCAATATTTTTCGGTATTTGAAGGTGGTTTATAAACCCAGTGAGGCTGCCATGTCGAAATTATTGCAAAAAACATGCTCAAGTGAGCGTACGAGCAATTTAAAAAAAAATGTGTGTTTCCAACACAGTCATGTGCGGCATGGATGTTTACTAAAAATGTGCAGGCCGAACACATTTTTGAGCGTAGCCGTTTTTGCGTGTATTTCATTATATATGAGAAGTTCCATTCGATGCAAGTAAACTAGACGTTAAACTGACCCAGACAAGCCCAAGAACGCAAAGAATATTCGAATGAAAAGCGTGGAAAACGATGATTTTCCACATTTGGAAAGATTGTCTAATTTGAAGCGCACACAATTTAAGCAATTGCGCGCTGATTATATGGAATCAACCTATTAACTACCATCCGCCTCCTACTCCTTCCATTTGCTGCCGTAAACAGTAGGATGGAGCCGCCTGGTATTTCTTAAGAATTCAAAGCGGAAAATGCCAGAGGTCGTATTGCCCCACCTCAAGGTGCGTTTTGCCCCCAACAGTTTTTCAGCATCCAAAACGTAACACTTTTTTAAATTGTTAATTTGATTCGGTAAAATTGATATCACGCGGACCAAAAGTTGGTGTCTCTTAGTCAAATAGGTAAACTAACTTTCAAAACGCAAGACACTCATAAAATCATCTTAATCTTAGCTATAGGGCCACGTTTGCTTTCATTCATTTATTTAGTTAACATCAAATTCATGATAATACTGAATCAACAATTTGCCGCCATAATACTCGATTTGCAGCTGCAGCTCTCCAACGTCGGTCACGCCCAACACTCGCCAGATCACGCTCCACCTGGTCCGCCCATCGTGCTCTCTGCGCTCCACGCCTTCTTGTACCAACCGGATGGTTAGCAAACACCAACTTTGCAGGGTTGTTGTCCGGCATTCTTGCAACATGCCCTGCCCATCGTATCCTTTCGGCTTTGGCCACTTTCTGGATGCTGGGTTCGCCGTAGAGTGCAGCGAGCTCGTGGTTCATCCTTCTCCGCCACACACCGTTCTCCTGCACGCCGCCGAAGATCGTTCTTAGCACCCGTCGCTCGAAAACTCCGAGTGCTTGCAGGTCCTCCTCGAGCATCGTCCATGTCTCGTGTCCGTAGAGAACCACCGGTCTTATTAACGTCTTGTACATGGTACATTTGGTGTACAAGGGGTGAATCTTTTTTGACCGCAGCTTCTTCTGGAGCCCATAGTAGGCACGACTTCCACTGATGATGCGCCTTCGTATTTCACGGCTCACGTTATTGTCAGCCGTTAGCAAGGAACCGAGGTAGACGAATTCTTCTACCACCTCGAAAGTATCCCCGTCTATCGTAACATTGCTGCCAAGGCTTGTCCTGTCTCGCTCAGTCCCACCTACCAGCATGTACTTTGTCTTAGCCGCATTCACCACCAGTCCGACCTTTGCTGCTTCACGTTTCAGGCGGGTGTACTGTTCTGCCACCGTTCCAAATGTTCTAGCAAAAATATCCATGTCATCCGCAAAACAGACAAATTGCCTGGATTTCGTGAAGATCGTACCCCGGCTGTTGAGCCCGGCTCGTCGCATAACACCTTCCAGGGCGATGTTGAATAGTAGGCAGGAAAGTCCATCACCTTGTCGTAGTCCCCGTCGGGATTCAAATGAACTGGATAGTTCACCCGAAATCCTTACGCTGTTCTGCACACCGTCCATCGTTGCTCTTATCAGTCTAGTCAGCTTCCCGGGAAAGCTTATCTCGTCCATAATTTTCCATAGCTCTGTGCGGTCGATACTGTCGTATGCCGCTTTGAAGTCGATGAACAGGTGATGCGTTGGGACCTGGTATTCACGGCATTTCTGGAGGATTTGCCGTACGGTGAAGATCTGGTCCGTTGTCGACCGGCCGTCGATGAAACCGGCTTGGTAACTTCCCACGAACTCATTTACTTTAGGTGAAAGACGACGGAAGATGATCTGGGATAGCACTTTGTAGGCGGCATTCAAAACGATGATCGCTCGAAAGTTCTCACACATTAACTTGTCGCCTTTCTTGTGGATGGGACAGATTATCCCTTCCTTCCACTCCTCCGGTAGCTGTTCGGTTTCCCAGATCTTGACTACTAACTGATGCAGACAGGTGGCCAACTTTTCCGGGCCCATCTTGATGAGTTCTGCTGCGATACCGTCCTTACCAGCCGCTTTGTTGTTTTTGAGCTGGTGGATGGCATCCTTAACTTCCCTCAGCGTGGGAGTTGGTTCGTTCCCGTCCTCTGCTGCACCAACATTGTCATTTCTTCCGCTGCCTTGGTCCTCCGTGCCTACATTCTCTTCGCCATTCAGGTGCTCGTCGAAGTGCTGCTTCCACCTTTCGATCACCTCAAGTTTGTCCGTCAGGAGGCTCCCGTCCTTATCCCTGCAGATTTCGGCTTGCGGCACGTAGCCTTTGCGGGATGCGTTGAGCTTCTGATAGAACTTGCGTGTTTCCTGTGAACGGCACAGCAGTTCCATTTCCTCGCACTCCGCTTCTTCCAGGCGGCGCATTTTCTCCCGGAAGGACGGGTCTGCTGCTTCCGCTTCTGTCTGTATCGCTCCAGATTCTGTCGGGTTCCATGATGCAGCATTACCGCCCGCGCTGCATCCTTCTCCTCCAGAACCGCTCTGCACTCCTCGTCGAACCAATCGTTTCGTCGACTCCGTTCTACGTACCCGATAGTGCTCTCGGCTGCGTTGCTGATGGCTGCTTTGACTGTACTCCAGCAGTCCTCTAGAGGGGCCACATCGAACACACCCTCGCCCGGCAACGCTGCCTCGAGATTCTGCGCGTATGCGGTGGCGACATCCGGTTGCTTCAGTCGCTCTAGATCGTACCGGGGCGGCCGCCGGTACTGTACATTGTTAATAATGGAGAGTTTTGGGCGCAGCTTAACCATCACCAGGTAGTGATCAGAGTCGATATTAGCGCCACGATAGGTCCTGACGTCGATAATGTCGGAGAAGTGCTGTCCATCAATCAGAACGTGGTCGATTTGCGATTCCGTTTCTTGTGGTGATCTCCAGGTGTAACGATACGGGAGGCTGTGCTGGAAGAAGGTGCTACGAATGGCCATGTTCTTGGAGGCGGCGAAATCAATGACTCGTAGGCCGTTTTCGTTCGTTTGCTGGTGGGCGCTGAACTTTCCAATCGTCGGTCTGAATTCCTCCTCCTGGCCTACCTGAGCGTTTAGATCCCCTATGATGATCTTGACGTCGTGGTTTGGGCAGCGGTCGTACTCGCGTTCGAGCTGCGCGTAAAATGCGTCTTTGTCATCATCAGTGCTTCCGGAGTGAGGGCTGTGCACGTTTATTATGCTAATGTTGAAGAATCGGCCCTTGATCCTCAACCTGCACATTCTTTCGTTGATCGGCCACCAACCGATCACGCGCCTCTGCATGTCGCCCATCACTATAAAAGCTGTTCCCAGCTCACGTGTGTTGCCGCAACTCTGGTAGATGGTATGATTACCTTTAAACGTTCGCACCATAGATCCTGTCCAACACACCTCCTGGAGCGCTACGATTCCGAAACCGCGGTCCTTCAGTATATCGGCGAGTATGCGGGTGCTCCCGATGAAGTTGAGAGATCTGCAGTTCCACGTACCGAGCTTCCAATCGCAAGTCCCTTTTCGTCGCTGTGGTCGTCACCATTGGTATCGGGTTCGCATTCTTCTCTTGTTGATTTTCCGGTGCTAGTCTTTTTTACGGCTGGCTCGTAGGGCCTGACACCAACCCACTAACCCAGGGAGCTGGGCTTACCTTCCCGGAAGCTACGGGTTCTGCATTGGCATTTCCTCCAACTACAGTGCTAAATAGCTAGGTTCGAGCGCCAGTCTTCGCCGGGGGTGGTGTTTGCTTAGGGGGTGCATATTATCCCACCTTCCCCTATAAACCATGACACGTTTCCAACACCACACAGTGAGCACTACCAGGGTAGTGGAACAATTTCATCTTTTCAGGAACCTTGCGTCTCCACCTGTGCCAATAGACTTCAAGTGAGTGAAGTGACGAACCCGACAATTTGAACATATTGCGCCTCCACTGAACAAGTTGAAATTTTAGTTAGGTTTGAAATGCGTTTTTAGCTGCGTGCTTTCAGTTGATGTTTATTGTCACAGTCTTCCTCCATCGCTTGAAAATGTAGTAGATGGCAGGTGATTGCTTTCACTTCCCCTACTATTTAGCTAGCTGTTACGACACAGTTAGATGATTTCCAAGCGTCAGTTGGTATTGCACTGCTTTCAAAAGCAAGGCTGGAGCTCGAGCCTTTCATTATCAGCAAGCCATTTGATTGAGGATGCTCAAATACGCAAGAAGTTAAGGTAGTGGAAATCCATAAAAAGCAAACTTAATCTAAACTATAAATCTAATGAATCTAAATAACTGCGACAATCTAACCATAAATCTTCCATAATACTAAGGAGGAGACAAACCATATACGGTCTGAAACGTTGAGAGCTGATTGCAATAAGTTCGTGAAGCCTTTTACGGCGCTGGCCAAGACTTTCTCTAGATTTTACGTATTTACGTTACGAAAAGTTCCTGGCCTGACTGGAAATCGAACCTGTCGCCCCCAGCACGATAAAAGCTGAGTATGTTGCGATCCTATTAAGATCCATTAGCCTCTGCCCAGCAAATTCTATACCTGTACCTTTGCTTGGCATCGGTCGGACTGTGAGTAACCTTAAAGAAGATCGGGTAACCAGCCCGGTGGGAGCTTTGACCGTAGGCTGACAAGGAAGAGTTTGGTGTAGTTATCCAGGAGGAGCGACTCACAACACAACACACCTCAACTACACACAAAGTAAGGGATTGTAGCAGAAAATCAGCAACAGAATAATTCGAACCTAGACCAATGGCAACGACCCCAGCGAACAGAAAGGACTTGCGGTTGGAAACTCGGTACGTGGAACTGTCGATCTCTCAACTTCATTGGGAGCACCCGCATATTCGCCGATCTACTGGAGGACCGCGGGTTCGGAATTGTAGCGCTGCAGCAGGTGTGTTGGACAGGATCCATGGTGCGAACGTTTTTAGTGCAACACAGGCAAGCTGGATAAATCTTGCATCGTGATGGGCGATGATATGTAGATGCACGTGATCGGTTGGTGGCCGATCGAATGATGATGTTAAGGCGAAACTGGAAGCATTTCCTCATTTTTTTGGTTTTTCATTTTTTATTAAATAACGAAGCAATATTTTCAAAATCGGTTTTCGTGCACATGTAGAGTATGGATCATGGTATCTTCTGTTTTTTATTACGCAGTAGAAAATGTTTTTCGTTTTTGCAGAAATCATTTTTTAGTGAAATTTTGTTCAAAAGCGGTTTCTGCAAAAACGAAAAATATTTTCTACCGCGTAAAAAATTCAGAAGATACTCTGATCCATACTCTACATGTGCACGAAAGCCGATTTTGAAAATATTGCTTCGTTATTTAATAAAAAATTAAAAACCAAAATATGAGGAAATGCTTCCAGTTTCGCCTTAAGGACGCATTCTACGCGCAGCGGCCCAAGCTACGACGTCAAGATTATTATAAGAGAACAATGATGGTCAAACTGTGACCAAAACTTTCCGTCATCAACAATGTACAGAACCGATGACCGCCACGGTACAACCTATAGCGACTGAAGCAACAGCATATGCGCAGAATCCGAAGCAGCGTTGCTAGACGAGGGTGAGCTTGGGTACGTGGAAAGGAGTTGACGAAACGATTAGTTCAACGAGTAGTGCAGGGCGATTTTGGAGGAGAAGAACGCAGCACGGGCGGGGATACAGTGCCGATTCGTTCGTTGGTGGCTCGTTACATGGGCTGTCTCGATGGTTGAATGTTCACTGGTTGGGGCAAAACCCAACTAAAAAGCACTGTCAATGTCAAAATCGATGTCAAAACGAGTTTGACGTCTGACCGCCACCGCATTGCAGCTCTTATATATAGAACGTTTGTGCAAGTATGTGAGTGTTTTTTGACGTATTTCTCATCACTTGCGTGTGTCTAGAGCATTTTGATCAGTTGTCAGTTGACCCAACGAACGAACACGGTTCGCTAATCAGGCCGCAGTCGTGACCCAACCAGCGAATCCAGGCTGTACCACAGAGAACAGACGAACATGCTCGAACAAAATTGCTTGAAAATCTTGTGTAAAGAAAAAACAAGCTCAGTAGCGACGTCGACGGTGACTTTCCCACTCAAAAACTTGTTTCGACACCATGATGGCGCTTTCTGAAGAAATATTTCACTAGCGCACCTTTAAATTTTCCTACTCAGATTCTGAACTATATTTGCTTAAATAACAAGATGTTTATGATTATTTCACTAATCCAGCAACAAAATTTGAGCAACCCATTGATAATTAGTTTCATTATTTTCATTAAGAAACAAGTTGAACAAGAATTCAATAATTGTTTTCCAAGTAAAACCAACACATTCTCTTGGTGGAACTATACTAGGGTGCACACTTGGTGACACTAGCGCCAAAAGGTAAAACAACGGCAAATTTGTACCCCGATTCGAAATTTGACAGCGCCGCGTAATGGCCACATTCCCAGTTATTTCAAAACAACCGTTGCAATGCTTTACACAACTGCACTACATGAGCTTGGACGTCTGTTCTCTGTGGGGATACTGCAGCAAGGAACCCGGCAGAGGGTGGAACGTTCTAAACAGAAGCGGAAATAGCAGACCCGTCTCGGTCGAAGGAAAAAGCACCGACTGGAAGAAGCGGAGTGCGAATAAATGGAACTGCTGTGCCGTTCCCATTAAACACAAGGCATCAACGGATGGTATCGCAGCTGTACTCATCAAAATGGGCCTAGAAAAGTTGATCACCTGTCTGCACCGGTTGATAGTTAGGATCCGAGAGATCGAACAGCTCCGGTAGAAGGGGTAATCTGCCCCATTAACAAAAAAGGCGACCATTTGTAGAAAACATGCTCTAGTTCTGACCGCTTCAAAGACTGAAAGCCGAAAAAGTTTTCCGGTACAAACTCCAAGCAGTCGAAAGCATCCAAGTGTTTCTGATTGATGGACGACATTACTACGACATTATTGACGTCAGGACCTGGTGATGGTCAAACTGCGTCCAGAACAATACGCCATCAACAAAGTACAGAACCGGCTATCGCCACGGTAGAACCTAGAGCGACTGTCGCCTCAGCATGCATGCGAATCTCGCATTTAGGCAAACGAGAGGGCGAGTTCGATGTGGCTCCTCTCGAGGACTGCTGAAGTACAGTGAAAGCAGCCATCTGCGATGTAGCCGAGGGCTCCATCGGGTATGTGGAACGGTGCCGATGGAACGAATGGTTCAACGAGGGGCGCTGTTACAGGAGTAGAACGCAGCACAAACGGTAATGCTGCAGCAAGGAACCCGGTAGAACGTGGTAGGAACGGCACCTTGAAAAGTCACTATATTTAAATAACTTGACTTGAATAAGTACTTACTTGCTAAAAATAAGTCCCATTTCTGCGTAATCAAAACCTGTAATGCCATGACTCTTCTGTGTCAGTAACACATGATGTCGTTTTCAAGAAACACGGAAATTCTACCAGAAGCTCAAAGCATTGCGCAATGGTTTCGTGCCGCGAGCTAAAAATTGCAGGGACATAAATGGGAGCATTTTGATGAAAGGACGTGAGGTGATTTAAAGGTGGAAGCAGCCCTTCGATCAGCAACTGAACTTATCAAGAAAGGCCCAGAAAACTTAGCCGTCTTTCTACACCGATTGACAATCAGAATTTGGGAAACCAAACAGCGACCGTACGTAGGAGAGGAAGTGGTAATCTGCCCCATCCACAAGGAAGGCGACCATTTGGAATATGAGAACTTTTGAGCGATTACCATTTTGATTGCCACCACAGCAAAGTACTATCTCGGATCATCTTTCGTCGGATGTCACCGAATGGGCTCGTGGGAAGTTATCAAGTCGACTTTATCGACGGCCGAACGACAACAGACCAGATCTTTATCGCACAGTGAATCTTCCAGAAATACCATGAATACCAGGTTCCAACGCAACTTAGAACACTGAGCAACTGAGAAACAGACTCTGTCAAAGTTGAAACATTACGCTAGTAAGAAGAATGTAAGGTTCTACGTAAGGTTTTCGCATGCTGGAAGATCCAAAATAACGACCACCGTGGGTCATCTTTGATTCACAGTCACCTTCAACTTTTTAACGATGCGAACAATACGGTACACCCCTTCATTCCAAGCCGAGAAGTTCAATCGCACAATCGGCGAGGAGCGATCATGCATCATAATGACCTATTTGAGCCATTTAACAAACGGTAAGACACACACCATGCGAAACGAAACGCAGTCGATGGATGCGGCGCGGCATCTCGCCTCGAATCACAGATAAAAAAGATGAGCAATTACGCAATCTCGTCGCTTTTGAAGCTTAGCGCACGCTTTATGCACCCATTCACCGAAAACACCGAGAGGCCTCCCAAAATTGATGAGACCTGGTTCAATTAAGTGGCAATCATGCGGCCCAGTTACACTTACCCGAAACAGTTTCCCATCGGTCCGCAGCGTCACGTCCACCAGCACCCCTTTAAGGCGCAGCTCGTTCAGGCCCTTGAGGATCGTTCCGGTGTGGCTGAAGGACTCGAACACAATTCCGTTTAGTTCTTTGCCCTCGTCGGAACCGCCACCACCGCCGACCAGTGGCGCAATCGCCGGAACCACCACCTCACTGGCAGCCATTCTGCTTCTAGAGCTCCTCGATTAGTGCACCCGGCTTCTCCACCCCAAGACAGTAGTAGGCTGATCTACTAACTAATGTTCAGTCGTTCACGCACTGATTCCGCCCTCACGCAAACCGGCGGCGCCCCATGCATCGATCGGTTGGTTGCCGCTTCGAGGGTCGTTGATTACTGGGTGGTAAACGGAGCATTCGGGGACACAAGTTCAAAAGCTGAAGACTTCCCACGCCGAACTGCTGAAACTGAAGCTCGTGCTTGCGGCGGCGAGGGTGAAGCCGTTCGACATTGTGCAACCCCCGCGAGCCGGGCGGTGGTTTGTTGTTTTCTGCAGCCAACAGCAGCTGTTATGGGCAACCATTACCTACGACGACCACGTTTTCATGGCGGCTGGTGGTGGCGGTATGTGTTTGCTAGGGGGATGCGTGGTGTATAGCGGAAGCGCGGATAAAAGTATTCGGTGCGTTGGTTGATGCTTATTGTTGGCCAAATCGTACTTGGAATCAGAATCTGTAATGATGATGAGACAAAACGGATAAAAATTAAACAACGCTGTGGGAAATCATTCTCTGCTAAATGGTCATGATTAATCATAATGCATTCACTTGAATTCAGTGGTGTCATCGAGGACACCAAGTTACTCACTGGGTAACCATTTCTTCTCAAAAACATTGTTGAATTCTAGTACAAGATTACGCTTCTTTGCAAAAGCCTATCTTAACTCAAGTTCTCAAGCAAAGTCGTGCTGCATTCTCATAAGCTTAAAAAATGCTTTCATGAGTTTTTTTTTTATATTTTTTGCACTCCACATGAATGTTCCGTTTTTGTCACTATTCGTTTTCGTCAACATGTTATTCCGTAATTCCGTGTTTGCCAACACTCAAGGTTTTATCTTTTTTTTTTCCTAGAATACTGCTTATTTATAGTTTAACATTATGAGAATGAGATTTTCTACATAAAATACGTCAGTTATTCCTTTAGGGCATGGTTTCCCAAACTGTGGGTCACGAGCCTCCAGGGAGTCGCCGGCCTTCATCCAGAGGGTCGAAAGGACAGTCGAGTATTTTACTGTAACAGTTTGGGAAAGTTAGGCAACCTACACTTTAGAGAGTTTAGGAGTTTGATTTGTTTGAAATTAGTTCACTTAAGGAACAGGAGTTTAATCTGGAATCCTCAGATTTGACAAGAGAACACATGAAGACTCCTAAAAAAATCTCATCAATTGTGAAGGTATCTAACAAACAACTTATGGATGATTTTCAGAATGAACTTTTTGAGGATCCTCAAGTATAACTCCTAGAATATTTCAATAAGAAACATCAAGAGGGCTCTTAGAAGGAGCTTCTGGAGGATCGTCGTCATGATGCTTGCTGTCACCGACGCTTCCTAGGGGAAGAACACTCAAGGGGAAAGTCATTAGTCTTGGTTCATAACCTACAGTATCAAAATGAGGGGAGGGGGCAAAACGGTGAGTCGTTAATAAGAGCGTCCAACATAGCTCTGGTCCTCACAAGTTCCTACCTCATGCTTCCAGGGGTCAAACAATGAAAAAGGCCGCCAGCTAAGAGTTGTGTGCTTAGCTGGCAGTGCAGCCTGGGCACTGTTGTCCTTCTGACTTCAGCTAGATTGAGGAGGTACGTCCCGAGCGTCTGTTCACCAAGGAGGTACGGCTCAAACAGTGTCTGTTCTGGCATCCAGCGACTGAATATGAAACGCTGTGTATCGCATCAGCCATACCTCAGGTGGCAGCCCCAACAAAGGTAGGGGTAAGGTAAGGCAGCGCGACCCCGGTAAGGTAGCCTGTCGTAGCCTATCAACACTACGAAAAATGAAGTAAGAAATAGAATATGCGAACGATACTCTCGGAAACCGACCCGGCAACAAAATAAGGACTATGATTGGAAACTCGGTACCTGGAACGTCAGGACCTTAAAAGAACCTGGACGAGTGAGCCTTTTGGTTCGTGAATTGCAGAAAGTTGGTGTGTACCTGGCTGCATACAGGAAGTGCGGTGGCCCAAAACTGGTGAACTCGAATTCAGGGCGGTGGATTCCATCGCCAACACATCGTTTAACCTTCCAAAGGTGCTCAAAAAAGTTACGTTTAAGGTGTTCGGGTCATATTGACCCGGATTTGGTACAACGATTTCACAGTCATTTCTCAATCAAATAATAAAGTTTTTGTATTCAAAATTATCGTTAGGGCTTAAATTTTGTGAATCCGGCTCAAAAATAAGGTTCGGTTGGATGTGGCCACTTGGAACCGACGCCAGAGGGACCGTGGTTTGGCCATTTTCGCAGGAGGGTATTTTTCGCAATAAGTTATGCGAAAAGCAGCTGATTTGAATGTTTGGAGAGCTAAATGCACCGGAAAAAGCAGCATCAAACTGCCCCAACCACTAAGCTAACTGACCAGATGAGTTTTGGCTATCAGGTGGCCACGGGACTAAATCTTGAGGCCTCGGAACGGCTTCCCGGAGACCCCCGATAGGTGACCATTTTACAAGAATGGTGAATCCATGCCGTGCGACATATCAAAATTTGCAAAATTTTTTGGAGAATACATCAATGACCATGTCAGAAGCCAGAAGCAAGATTGGTCACTTGGTGGTCCCGGAACCGATTCCCGGGACCCCGGAAATGTGCCAATTCTCGCAGTTTATATGACCTTGCCGTATGGCACATCAAAATTCGCAGAAGTTCATAGATAATTCACCAGTCATCAAACCAGCAACTGAAAACAACATTGTTCGCTAGGTGGTCCCGGAACCGGTTCCCAGGGCCGGTTCAGAGGACCCCGGAAATGAGGTGAATTCTCGATTTTTTTTACCATG
The DNA here is from genome assembly GCF_035046485.1 of Aedes albopictus. Taxonomy (NCBI): domain Eukaryota; kingdom Metazoa; phylum Arthropoda; class Insecta; order Diptera; family Culicidae; genus Aedes; species Aedes albopictus. Next base: position 104,305,055 of record NC_085136.1, read on the forward strand.
CTGTGCGATATATCTTCATTTGCAGAATTTTGTTGCGAATATATCAGTGGCCACGTCAGATACGAAAAGCAGGATCGGCCACTTGGAGGTCCCGGACCCGGCTCCGGAGGCCCCGGAAATGTGGCCAGTTCTCGCATTGTGTATGACTATCTCATGTGGCACATCAAAATTCGCAGAATTTCATAGATAATTCATCAGTTATCAAACCAGCAACTGAAGACAACATTATCTACCTGGTGGTTCCGGAACAGGTTCCCGGGACCGGTTCTTAAGACCTCGGCAAATGTGCAAAATTTTGATGCACACATCAGGTATCAGAGGCAGAATTAGTCACTTGGTGATCCTGGAACCGGTTCCCAGGACCCCGAGAATGTGGCCAATTCTCACATTTTGTATGACCATCTCGTGCGGCACATCAAAATTCTCAGAATTTTATAATGAATTCATCTGTTTTCAAGCCAACTACGGGAAACAACATTGTCCACTAGACCTGTTCACTTTTTTTGACCTACCCGTGTCACATCAAATTATCAATCCACATGCAAAAACAAGGCTTCACTCCAAAATTGAGCCAAATTGATAAAGGTTTAGAGGTGTATCAAATCAATTTTGTGTTTTTTCGAGCATTTTCACGAAAATGTACTTCAATATCCAGAAAATTGCACCAAAAAGGTACCGAAAATACCGTTAAAATATAGTTAGAACAATACTCTACAACTTTGCCGAAGACACTACGGTGTTTAAATTGCGTATTTCGAAGTTATTCAACAATTTTCGTTAAAAAATCACCAAAAAATACAATATTTTTACGATTTTTCATGTAAAAGTCATGTAATTTTACATTGTTTTAGGTGACTAATTTTATGAGCTATTGCTCCTATGTGTTACGAACATTTCGTCCATACATCATTTTAGTGTAGAAATTCGTTTTCATTGACTAATTATCAAAAGTTTGTCACGTTGAGACTAAAAATTGTACAGAGTTGCCAGCATAAAATAAAACAAAGTTACCCATGATTAAAACGTCATTACACTTCTTTGTCTCATCTGCATCAGTTTAAATTTGGTGCAGTTGGTTGAGCATGAGATTGTGGATTCGAAGATTCAAGGTTCGAGTCCTGGAATAGCATTTTTTTGCGTCTCGATCCTGCTATAAGTTGATGAAAGTACGCACTGCATCTCATTGCAATTTGGAATCATAGCATTGTTTCGGAACCGTAGAGTAGATAGTGAGAATGAAGTTTCCCTTCATCGTGTAGTTGTGCTGATTTGTGGGTAGATAGATAACAAGTAAGCTCCACCCACAGTTGTATGTAAAGTGTTGCATCCAGAAGCAGTTCCATCATCGTATTGAATTGTTTTAGCTACATTGATCATTATCAAACAGATGGTCAATATTTCGCCCAGCTGATATCGTCGACACGATTTATTGTCAACAAGTATAAACTAAATATCTAGCTAGTCCTCGAATGGGCTTAATTGGTAGGTGCCGATCATTATTCTTTGGGAGATTGCGTGTAAGTCATGGCAGATTCATCATCCTAACTGCTACAAAGAAAGAAAAAAAAAGTTTATCATGTATTTGAGCTTGAACCTGGGTCCTTCTGATTCGCAAGCTCGAGCCTTACCATCTGCACCATTTCTGATACTTAAATCAAAAGACATTAGAATACGATGGCATGACGTCTTAATCATGGGTAACTTTGTTTTAATTTGTGCTGGTAACTCTGTGCGATTTTTAGTATCAACGTGACATACTTTTGATAATTAGTCAATGAAAACGAATTCCTACACAAAAACGATGTATGGACGAAATGTTCGTTACACAAAGGAGTAATCGCTAATTAATTTAGTCACCTAAAACGAAGTAAAATTACATGACTTTTATATGTGAAATCGTAAAAATATCGTGTTTTTTCGTGATTTTTTAACTAAAATTGTTGAATAACTTCGAAATACGCAATTTAAACACCGTAGTGTCTTCGGCAAAGTTGTAGAGTATTGTTCTAACTATATCTTAACGGTATCTCCGGCATCTTTTCGGAGCAATTTTGTGAATTTCTGAGTAAATTTCTGTGAAAACGGCTAAAAAAACACAAAATCGATTTGATACACCTTTAAATCTTCATCAATTTGGCTCAATTTTGGACTGAAGACTTGGTTTTACATGTGGATTGATAATTTGATGTGTCACGGAGAATCGGAGAAAAAAAGTTTCAAAGTGAACAGGTCTATTGTCCACCTAGTAGTCGCAGAAGCGATTACCAGGACCCCGGAAAAGTGCTCAATTCCCGCAATGTCTTTGATCACGCTGTCCGATCTATCAAGAGTTGTAGAATTTTGATGCGAATACATCAGTGGCCAAGTTAAATGCCAAAAACAGGATTGGCCACTAGATGGTTCGAAACCAGGTTCCCTGGACACCTGGAATGTGCCGTGAGACTTATCAAAATTCATAGAATTTCATAGATAGTTCATCAATTATCAAACAACTGGAAACATCATTGTCCACCTAATGGTCCCGGAACCGGTTCCCGGGGAAATGTTGTCAATTTTTGTGCCAACCCGGTCACCAAATTTGCAGGGTTGTTGTCCGGCATTCTTGCAATATGACCTGCTCATCGTATACTTCCGGCTTTGTCCACCTTCTGAATACTGGGTTCGCCGTACAGTGCAACGAGCTCGTGATTCATCCTTTACCGCCATCCTTTACTCACCCTTCTACTTCACACCACCGAAGATTAGTACGCAACGGTCGAAACTCCAAATGCTTGCAGGTTCCACTCAAGCATGGTCCGTGTCTCGTGTCCATAGAGGACCACCGGTCTTATTGGCGTTTTGTACATGGTACATTTGGTGCGTGGGTGAACCTTTTAGACCGCAGCTACTTACACTGATGGTACGCCTTCGAATTGCACGACTAATTTTGTTGACAGCTATCAGTAAAGATCCGATGTAGACGAATTTATCCACCTCCTCGAAGGTATCCCCGTATTTCGTTACATTACTGTCTAGACCACGGGTTCCCAACCGATAGTCCGCGGCCCCCTGGGGGGCCGTGGAGCCAGTCTAGGGAGGCCGCGATGTTACCAAAAAAATTGGAAATTTTTATTCTATTTTGTGCAAATTATACAAATTTTAATTTTTGTATACCGCCACCCCCAAAAGCCATAATTTGACGAACAAATTTTCAGTATAAAACGCCTTCCGAAGAAAAAAATTTTCGTGCGCCGCTATTTTTCAGCTACGACTCAAATTGAATGTTCATGACATCATTTTTACGAAATGTGAATGTCGAATAAAAAAAAGTATCATTGGTCGTCGATAATCCCTCCCACAGTAAATTTCTGGCTACGTCACTGTACCCAAAAAACTCAGTTTTTTCATTGGGCCGCAGATGTTTTGACAATTCTTAAAGGGGGTCGCCACCTCAAAAAGGTTGGGAACCCCTGGTCTAGACGTATCCGGTCGTGTTCCGTTCTGCCTACCAGCATGTACTATGTTTGTGCCGCATTCACTTTGCTGCTTCGTGTTTCAGGCGAATGCCCGTCACCTTGTCGCTGTTCCCAGCGAAATTTGAATGAACTGGTTAGTTCACCTGAAACCCACATTTATGTGTAATGTGCAAATTTGCTACATTTCCAACTTTCCGGAAACTGGGTCCTACGCCGCTGCATTTAAGTTAAAATACACATAAATAAAAATTAAAAAAAAATCCTACGCCGCTAGGTGGCGAATATTTCCATGTAGTACTAATATGCTAACTTTCTTTTACATTCTGAATATTGATGAAAGTCTGAAAATTTTGATGTGTCATGAGCTTGAGCTTGATTAATCGCCAGCAGTTGCCACACCAGTATCGCCAAATCAGCTTCACTCACACAAGGAACCAATGAGATAGCTGCTCGGGATATTCAGTGTTGGCAGTGTCCTATTTTTTGGCGAGAATGGCGCCTCAGTTTGCAGGTCAATGTGGAGAACGAGGGGAACATAAGCGAAACTACCGGGGGTGCCGGCTTTTCGGGCCCGTATGAAGTTGATCACCAATATTAACTTCTTTTCCCGATCAGCCTAGATAGCTGTGTAGTGTCGGTAGCGGTTAGTTCAACTGGCTAAGAATAGCACTACGGACCGCCTGTTCCAGTGGTATAACTCCACTAATCAGGTGACCCCTAATTCATGGTGTTATGCGGCTTTACGCTTACCGTGCCTAGGAATGAATGGTTAGGGGGGTCTTATAAAAACCTAATCGCAAACGGAGCCTGTGGAGTACCAGGGCACCCTCCACAGTATTTGCCCTTACTGTGCTAACCGGAGCAATAGCGCGGTGGACCTTGTGTTTCTCCGAGACAATCAGCTGCCCTTCTTCAATCTCATACTTGAGGCTGAATAAGGGCGGGATTATGAAGATGTTATTAATTAGTTTAGATTTTCACCTATATGGTTTCGCATTATGCGTTTTACACAGTGTATTCTGTGCATCCTCGCCTTTGGCGCACTCAAATCGATACCGATCTGGCTTTATTGTTGCTGTTCTTTTTTGTGCTGTGATTGTTAAGAGTTTAATCTTGCCTAGTTTGGGTAGTGGCTACGGTTAGGATAGCTCAGATCAATCTTCAGCACAAAAGAACAGCAACGATCAATCTTTGTAGACTTATGCAAAATGGTACAGCCCAAGTGGCGTTAGTCCAAGAACCTTACTTTCGTAAGGGGAATTTCTATTTAGGAAACCTTGTGAATCCGGTGTTTGCTACTTTCAGTAAAAATGAAATGGCAAACTCACGTGTCATGCCTCGAGCATGTGTGCTTGTCAACAACGCAATCGTTGCTACACTCATCTCTGAGCTAACTACCAGAGATGTATGTGCTATCACAATAGATGTATCTGTTGGAAACCTCAACAGGAAATACGTTTATTGTTCGGTTTATTTACCGCATGATGAACCATCTCCTACGGATGCTTTCAAGCAAGTCATTGCATACTGCACTTCAAAAAGCCTTCCGCTAATTGTTGGTAGTGATGCTAATGCTCACCATATAATCTGGGGCAGCTCAGACATCAATTTGAGAGGCTCCAGTTTGATGGAATACTTAAGTAGTACAGATCTTGGATTACTTAACATAGGCAACCGCCCAACCTTCATGGTATCTGGTAGAGAGGAAGTGTTAGACATAACGCTTTGCTCTAGCAGAATTAGTCATGAGCTGACCAATTGGCATGTATCAGATGAAGAATCTTTATCTGACCATCGTTACATCTTGTTTGAACATGTGAATGTTACTTCGCAAACTTTGCGTTTCAGGAATCCCCGGTCAACCAACTGGGATCTCTTTACCGATTTGGTAGCAGCCAAATTTCATGGATACTCACCATCAATTGACACTCCAAGTGATTTAGATGATGCCGTTGATACTACAACGGCCTTCATCATGGAAGCTTTTGAAGAAGCCTGCCCTCTGCGGTCTGTGAAGACCACAAGAGGAACCCCTTGGTGGAACTCCGATCTGGCGAAGCTCAGGAAACAATGTAGAAAGAGTTGGAACAGACGACGTTCGGCTGGATCGGAGGCTTTCAGGTCGGCTCGCAAGGCCTACCAGAAAGCTCTTCGGTCTGCTGAACGATCCGGCTGGAAAAACCTTTGTACAAATGTTTCCAGTCTGAGTGAAGCCAGTCGATTGAACAAAATCCTTGCAAAATCTAAGGATTTTCAAGTGAACGAACTTCGTTTGCCAAATGGTGATTTCACTTCCTCTGATGAGGAAGTTTTAGAATGTTTATTCAGTACACACTTCCCCGGATGTGTGGATATTACATCTTCAGATGAACCTGATGTCTTTTCTTGTAGTTATGATTCTTTAGCTTCGGCTCGGAGTATCATAACTTTAGAATCGATTGAATGGGCACTTAATAGTTTTGCTCCTTTCAAATCTCCTGGGGCAGATGGGATTTATCCTATTTTGCTTCAGAAGGGATTTGATCATTTCAAACATGTTTTGAAACAACTACTTGTTTGCAGTTTTGCTACAGGGTATATTCCCAAATCCTGGCGGGATATTACTGTGAAGTTTATTCCGAAAGTGGGTCGCTCGTCGTATGAAGAAGCAAAGAGCTTCAGACCTATCAGTTTGACCTCTTTTCTTCTGAAATGTTTAGAACGCATAGTCGATCATCACATCCGTGATGTTCATCTGGCCAATGTGCCTCTTCATGTGAACCAACATGCTTACCAATCTGGAAAGTCCACTGTGACTCTTTTACACAAAGTTGTTTACGATATCGAGAAGGCATTCGCTCAAAAGCAATCCTGCTTGGGTGTTTTCTTAGATATCGAGGGTGCCTTTGACAACGTGCCTTTCGATGCCATATTGGAAGCCGCACGGGGTCATGGTATATCTCCAATGATTTCCAATTGGATTCACCAAATGCTCAAAAACCGACATCTCTTCTCGACATTGCGTCAAGCGGCGATTAGGAAATTGAGTGTTTGTGGATGCCCCCAAGGGGGAGTCTTATCACCACTTTTATGGAATCTCGTAGCAGATACGCTATTGAGGCAACTCAATAATAGCGGTTTTCCTACTTATGGTTTTGCCGACGACTACCTAACATTGTTAGTCGGTATGTGCATCAGCACCCTTTTCGACCTGATGCAAAACGCTCTTCAGGTAGTTGAGGGTTGGTGTCGCCAATATGGCCTTTCGGTAAATCCGAGTAAAACATCTATTGTTCTTTTCACGGAAAAGCGAAACCGTAATGGTGTTCGAACTTTACGTCTCTTTGATTCTGAAATCAATGTGACTGAACAGGTAAAGTACGTTGGAGTCATTCTTGATTCCAAGCTTTCCTGGACACCTCATGTTGAGTTCAGAATCAAGAAAGCTTGTATGGCCTTCGGGCAATGCCGGCGAACCTTTGGTACAACTTGGGGTCTAAAACCCAAGTATATCAAATGGATCTACACAACTGTTGTTCGGCCAATATTGGCCTATGGATGTCTTGTGTGGTGGCAAAAGGGCGAAGTGAGAACGGTCCAATCAAAGTTAGGCCATCTCCAAAGGATGTGCTTAATGGCGATGTCTGGAGCGTTCTCTTCAACTCCCACGGCAGCGCTCGAAGTTCTCTTTGACGTTGCCCCACTACACATTCATCTCAAACAAGAAGCACTTTCTTGCACTTACCGCCTATGGGTACTCGGTTTACTAGAGGAAACTCCTGTGAACCGCAGTTCAACACACACCTCGTTGTTTCCACTTTTGGTGAATTGGGACAAAGTTGTCCTTGCTCCAAGTGATCTTACAATTGCTTGTAATTTTCCGTATAGGACATTTTCCACGAAATTCCCTTCCCGGGAAGAGTGGACATCTGGTTATCTGGAGAGAAGTATTTCAGACGGCATCGTATGTTACACTGATGGCTCCCTTCTCGAAGGACGAGCAGGTGCTGGTGTTTATTCTCGTGAGCTAAGGCTGTATCAGTCTTATTCACTTGGCAGACACTGCACCGTTTTTCAGGCCGAAATCTTTGCTCTTATGTGCGGAGTGCAATCAGCACTTCAGCAGCACGTAATGGGCAAAGTAATATACTTCTGTTCAGATAGCCAGGCTGCTATTAAAGCACTTGCTTCGGCCAACTCCAGGTCGAAGATAGTTATCGCTTGTCGAACTCAAATTGAGGAGCTGAATTCAGCAAACGCTGTTCACCTTGTATGGGTACCTGGCCATTCTTCCATCGCTGGAAATGAATTGGCTGATGAGTTAGCTCGCACTGGAGCATCACATGACTTCATTGGCCCTGAGCCAGCTATTCCGGTATCCAAGTGTTGGATTAAGCTTCAGATTCACACCTGGGCTGTCACTCAACACAGACAATATTGGAATAGTTTGGAGTCATGTCGTCAAACCAAATTGTATAGTGCTGAGCCATCTCTACGAGTGGCGAAGTATCTAACTAATCTGTCTAAGCAGAATTGCAGCATACTGGTCAAAGCATTGACTGGCCACTGCCGACTCAGTTATCACATGGCGAATATTCAGCAAGCTGATTCATTTGCATGTGATAGCTGTGAATCCGATTATGGAACTTCGTATCATTTAATATGTAACTGTCCAGTTTTTGCGCAATTGCGTTCCCGAGTACTCGGGAAACACTTATTAAGTGAAACTGACTTCAGAAACCTGAATCTCCAGGACGTTCTGTTGTTCTTGACCCGCTGTGGTAAAGAGCTATAGGCTCTCTTTACGCTTTATGCTTTATCACAGTGCCCTTCTCAGGGCGCTGTTCGAACCCATTGTGGCACGCTTATGCGTTATTACAGTGTCCTTTTCAGGACGCTATGTGAACCCATTGTGGTACGCTTTTGCGAGTATGACGATCCTATTCCCTTACCTGTCCTTTCCCATGTCCTATCCTTTTTCCTTCCCTTCTCCGTCAGGTAAATGATGAATAGGCTCGTGTTCATGGCGATGGCACAAATTTCCCGAATGGAGGAGAACGTGCCTCTAGAGCCGACCTACTGATACCTGGAATATGCTAACTTTCTTTTACATTCTGAATATTGATGAAAGTCTGAAAATTTTGATGTGTCATGAGCTTGAGCTTGATTAATCGCCAGCAGTTGCCACACCAGTATCGCCAAATCAGCTTCACTCACACAAGGAACCAATGAGATAGCTGCTCGGGATATTCAGTGTTGGCAGTGTCCTATTTTTTGGCGAGAATGGCGCCTCAGTTTGCAGGTCAATGTGGAGAACGAGGGGAACATAAGCGAAACTACCGGGGGTGCCAGGCACCCCCTAGGCACCCACTGCATTGCAGTGAGGCGATGAATGATGAATGGATGAACTAATGAATATTTTTTTTGTAGTGCGCCCCCTGACAAAAATCCGTAGTTTCGCCCATGGAGAGGGCAGTGATGATTGCAATCACCGAGAAACCGATTCCTCGAATCAGGTGGACAATGTTGTTTCCAATACCTTGATAACTGATATACCCTATCATACGCTATGTGAAAATTTACCATATGCAGTCATGCGAAATGTGAGAATTTACCGCGCTTCCGGGGACTCGCATTCTAGGGGTCGAGGGAACTGCTTCCGGAACCGTGGCCAAACCTGTTTTTGACAATTGACATGGTTACTAATGTATTCGCCCAATAATTCTACAAATTTCGATATGTTGCATGTTATTACCAAAGTCAATAAAATAATTTACTATATATCTGGGGTCCTCATATTCTGGGACTACCAGGTGAACAATGTTGCTTCCCTTAGCTGGCTCGAAAACTTATGCATTCTCCAAAGAGTCTGGAAATTGTGGTATATCGGACGGCATGGTTATTGAAAATGCGAGAACTGGCATAATGCTAGGATGCCAGGGAACCAATTCAGGGTCCACTTGGGGGACAAGGTTCTCTTTAGTAGCTGGTTTGATAACTGGAAAATTATCCATGAAATTCAACGAATTTTGATGCGCCACATGGTAGGGTCATACAAAATCAGGGAACTGGTCACATTTCCGGGGCCTCGGGAACCTGTTCCAGGACCACCAAGTGGCTAATCCTGTCTGTAATATCTGGTGTGAGTAATGATGTATTCACATAAAATTACTGCAACTTTCTATATATCGGGTGGATTATGAATCATAAAAATTCGGGAATTGATCTTTTCCGGGGTTCGGGGAACCGGTCCCATGACCACTAGGTGGATAATGTTGTTTCCCTTAGTTGGTCACATTTTCGGAGCCTCCGGAACCGAGTCTGGAACCACCAAGTGGCCAAACCTGCTTTTGATATTCGACATGATCACTGATATATTCGCATCAATATTCTGCAAATTTCGATATACCGCACGGTATGTTCACAAACAATCCAAGAATTGATAACATTTCCGAGGTCCTCGGAACCGGTCCTGGGAACCAGTTCCGGGACCACCAAGTGGGCAATGTTGATTCCAGTTGCTGATTTGATAACTGATGAATAATCTATGAAATTCTGCGAAAATTGGCCACATTTCCGGGGTCCTAGGAACCGGTTCCGGGACCACCAAGTGGCTAATCCTGCCTCTGATATCTGATGTGAACTTCAAAATTCTGCAAATTTCGATGCATCAGACAACATGATCATAGAAAATGCATGAATTGACCACCTTTCCAAGGTTTTGAAAACCGGTCCCGGGAACCTGTTCCGGAACCACCAGGTGGACAATGTTGTCTTCAGTTTCTGGTTTGATAACTGATGAATTATCTATGAAATTCTGCGAATTTTGATGTGCCACATGGGATGGTCATACAAAATGTGAGAACTGGCACCATTTCCGGGGCCTCCGGAACCAGGTCCGCGACCACCAAATGGCCTATCCTGCGTTTTGTATCTGATGTGGCCACTGATATATTCGCAACAAAATTCTGCAAATGTGGATATGTCGCACGGCATGGTAAAAAAAAAAAATCGAGAATTCACCTCATTTCCGGGGTCCTTGGAACCCGTTCCGGGACCACCTAGCGAACAATGTTGTTTTCGGTTGCTGGTTTGATGACTAATGAATTATCTATGAAATTCTGCAAATTTCGATGTGCCATATGGCAAGGTCATACAAACTGCGAGAATTGGCCACATTTCCGGGGTCCCGGGAACCTGTTCCGGGACCACTAAGTGGCCAATCTTGCTTTTCGTGCCTGATGTGGCCACTGATATATTCGCAACAAAATTCTGCAAATTTAGATATGTCGCACGGCATTGTAAAAAAAATCGAGAATTGACCACATTTTCGGGGTCCTCGGAACCGGCCCTGGGAACCGGTTCCAAGATCACCAAGCGGACAATGTTGTCTTCAGTTGCTGGATACACCGAAAAACTTTGTCGAAGACCGCAACGTGATCAGACACTCTTTAAAAAGCTATAGACTAGAAAAGAAATCCACGTACTCCTGTGAGACTCGAACTCACGACTCCCAATTCGCTAGACGGGCGCTTCTATTCCTTCAAGCTACTGAGTCACTCGACTATCCCGTCACCAATAGGCCTAGATTTTATTGCTATTGTTATTCCTTTATATGTTAAATGTGAGGCACCACCACATGGTCTACAGGTAATATCTTTTCTCTGAAGCTTTGGATGACTTTGCGGTCTTTGGCCAAGTTTTTCAGCACATGTAAGGCTATAGTTCTATATAAACGGTTATGTGATTTAAAAACCCAACTAACAAAAGTAGCTGCATAACAGCTTATGGAGCAAACGCCTTTGGAAGAAAGCTCGCTTAAACTTTTATACAGCATAAATGTTAGTCTGGAAGCAATTGTGCCCCTTACGAGAAAAATGCAAAAAAACCGATGATTTCCCATATAAACCTTCATACAAACTTCAAATGAGTTGAGCACCGCCAAAATGTTAACGGATTGAGCTGAAAATTTGACCAGAGCATCGTGGCGTTATGTAGAAGGAAATGAGAAGGGGGCCCATCAAACTTTTTGACATGTGGTATTTTGAGCCACGCTAATAGGAGGGCTTGAGGAGGTTTCAGCGGTTTTGGGCACGCTTCAGAGGCATTCCAGGCAGATTTCAGAGTGGTAAAAAACCCTTTAAAAGGCGTTTAAAGAGGTTTGAGGAGCCGTACCTAAGATATAATGAAGCAACCCAGGAACCCCTAGAAACACTGTAAATTCTTTTGAGTCATCATAAAAGCCTCGGGAGAAAGCACTTTTGAGTTCTCCCGACGCCCTTTAAATCCTCCTTCATAAAAGCCCGTGAGAATGCCTGATTCTTCTTGGAACTCCCTTGAATCTCCTTGAAATTCGTCTAAGACACTCTGAAACGCTCTGGAAACCCCCTGAAATTCCCTGACACACCCTTGAAACCTAATGAGACTCTTTGAAGCGCCCCTGAGATCCCTGGAACTCCCTTGAAACTTCTTAATCACCCCTGAAACCTCTTGAAACCCTCTCAAGCCCCCCTCCCTCGATATCGCCGCAAAGGCCCTTGTAACTCCCAGATAAACACCTTAAATATCTGAAGCTCTCCGAAATGCCGAAATCCAAATGGGTTTCAAATTTGGAATCCGTGAGCCCCCTGAAACCTCACCGTTGAGAGTTTTGTGAAGCTCCCGAAAAACCCTTTTGAAACACATAAGTTTTAAAACACCTTAGGGGTTCCAGAAGAGTTCTCGAGGGTTATAGGGGCTATCAGGTGAGCTCCATAGAGGCATCATGGTGATTTTACGGGGGTCTCAGAGACGTTTCAATTGGGACGCTTTACAAGCTATCATGCGAGTTCAGGGGAATTTCATAAGCATTTCAAGACGATTCAGAGGGGCTCCAGAGGCTTTAGGAGCTATATATTCATATCATTTCATGTGAACCTAGGCGCTTCCAGGCAGATTTCTAAGACGTTTAAGAGAGTTTCAGAGGGATTACATGGCAGCTTCAAATGTGTTCCAGTGGAGTTTCAAGACGTTTGTGGGAATTTCAGCTGGATTTTCCGTGGCTTCAAGGGGTTCAAGACGTTCCAGTGGGTTTCAGAAGAGCTTCAAGATGTTTCCTGATATATCAGCTATAGCTTATGAATCACCATGTTCACCAAATGCGGTGATTCATAAACTGTAGTCATCTTGGATAATTGTAGAAAGTGCCGTAGTTTGGAAGAAAGTATAGATTTCTCACAGAAAACTGAACACCAATGCATCAAAACAAACATTAATCATTTGTAACAATTTGCAAAAAGTCAACAAAGGTAAGTGAATCAACTTCAAAAATATTACTTCACTATTGAAAAAACAACTCTAGCACATGTCATCAAAAATTTAGTATCTCAAGATGAAATACTAAATAGTTATGAACAAGATACAAGTCATGACCACTTGGTTTTGAACAGTGA